>NC_134568.1:69834736-70119736 GCF_050947875.1 Dermacentor variabilis
TGAGGGTCTTGCCTCTGTGCCACAGTTCAAAGCCTTCAAAGTTCAGTGAACTGTTAACACCTTCCTGCCGGTCAAAGTGGGGGACCTGATGACACCCAGCACCAGCACAGACTTCTCCCATGACGAGAAGGAATGTGATGCACATGACTTCAGCACCCACCCCGCCTCGTCCTCCTGATGATGGGTTGGCAGGGGCATTTATGGCAGAACCTGCCCATTGTTAGACGAGTCGCTACCAGCCACCACGACGGTCTGGTGCGCTCTTACCGCTACATGTATGCTATCTTCTACTATATCTGTACAGACTGTATTTTTTTCTTCCTCTTCGTCTGCTCCAAGAGCCTGTCTCTAGTCCCCCCACCCTGAAGTCGCAATACTCGGCTAGCGAGCTGCCACTGAGCAAAAAGTGAGTGCAAACGACGCTTCCGACGCAGAACTGTTGTCTTTTTCATGGCATTTTTGAAGTCAGGATTTCAAGGTATCTGGAGTCCGACGCAAAAGCTGTTTCAGATAAGGGGTGAAAGACACATGGGTTGACAACCAGGAAAGAAAAAAATTTCAACTTCATTGATACTTTGAGATAGCAGAGTTCGAGTTAATGATGGTTTATTGTATTTGATTTCTGAACCAATGTAGGTTACTGCAGAAGCTGCGGCCACTGAATGCCATAGAAACAGCAAAAGTAATCACAGATAGGTTTGCAAGTATATGGAATTGAAATGTGTATTAGCACATGGTCACTGATCTGCATAGAATGGAGCCACTAGCCTGGTCCCAGTATTCCTTGCTGGCTTGTAAGGTCTTAGTACACGCCATACGCTTTCTCTGGTGGTGCAATCTAGATTGCTCAATTGGATTCTGTGCCTTCGGCGCAGCCATTGCTTCTGATAGATGCATGCAGGGTTGTCACAGACACCTCTGAAGTATAAAGTTTAGCCACAAGAAGCTTACGCATGTAGAATGCGATAAGAATTTCTGAAATATTTATGAAGCTGATTCGATGCTTCTGAGCATTGATGCATGAGCGAGGGGAGCATATATGCTTTCATATGTTGCCTCCTGAAGCAATGCCAATCCAAGCCAATGGCAAGCCAATGCATATCGGCTCAAAGGATAGCGATTTCTCTGCAATGGAATGGTGGCACCATCTGTCACCGTGCAGCACGTTTCAATGTTTTTTCTATGCCATAACGGTGACAGATGGCGCCGACATTCCATTGCAAGTGCACTGCGAGCTGTGTGTGACAATAGACTAGGCCTGCATCCCGCGATATCTACCAAGTGACCATTTTCAAGTTACAGTATAACCCCGATTATACGACTCTCTTGGAACCGCGAAAATGCGTAGTAAAATGCGGGCGTCGTAAAATCCGAACATAAATTATGCCTATAAATATACTACTTATTTCGCACGACGGATTTACGAGGAACTTCAATTCAAACTACTAACATACTCTGCAGGGCTTGGAAACCCAAATTACCAAAAAAGTAAATGCAATAAGAATTAATGCTGCATTACAGGTACCAATCATGCTTTATTCAAACGAACTTTTACGGCACTTTACTGCCCACTGCCGTGATTCCCGCCAGCCGGCGCGAGCTTTAAAAACAGTCGGTAAGTTTCTTTTGGACCTTGTTTGATCCGTGAACCAAGAGCTTTCACTCGAGTTGGGCAATGTCCAAAAGGAGGTCCTCTGCGGCATCGCGTGAACAAATGAAGTTCCGGATGCCGTCTTTGTGCCGTAGCACCTCGGCGAACGTGGTAGGTACAGGCACGGCATCTGTGGCATTGTCGTTGTCCTCGTCTAATGTCAAAGTGGTGTTGGCACTAGGCAAAGCCTCAAAGATGGTGTCATCCAGCGACACCTTGCCGCAGATCGCAACGTTGTCGTTGGCCTGCACATACTCGGCGAAGGTCGTGGTAAGGTTTAAACCCTCGAAATCGTCGTCGGCGAAGCCTGCATTGGCCTCCAGCGGCATCGAGGTTGTTGTGTCCCCAGCAGAGGAGGCAGTCTCTTGCTTAAAGCCACAGTGCTTGAACGAGTTAGTGACTGTGCTTCGCGACACTGCGTTTCACGAACTGGCAATAAAATGCATGGCGTCGAGCACAGTGATCTTTTTTTCCGCCTCGCTGTGCTCCATAACCACCAGCCGATGCTGTACTAACTGCTTCCGGTACCCTTGCTTGACGCACTTAATCATGCTGGCATCCAGCGGCTACAGCTGCCTTGTGCAGTTGGGAAAAAAAAACCTTTATGTTCCTCAGGCTGGACGTATCGGGTGGGTGGCACGGTGCACTGTCCACGAAAAGCAATATTTTCCTCGCTTTAGCACCCATTTTGTTATCCAGCTGCTGCAAAAAATTGTTGAAGAACGAAGACATCATCCATGCCTTTTTGTTGAAGTTGTAGCTGCACGGCAGCATCTTCAAGTTCTTAAAGCACCGTGGCTTTGCAAACTTTCCAACAACAAGCACGGGCGGCCTCTCGGAACCGTCCTTGTTAGCACAGAATAGCGCCGTCACAAGCTCTTTACTACGCTTGCCACCATGACAGCTGTCACCCTTAAACGCAAGGGTTTGCTCGGGCTGCATATGGTAAAAAACACTGCTCTCATCGGCGCTGAAAACATCGCAGGGCTTGTATGCAGCAATCTTCTCCGGCAGCGACTCCATCCACTCGTTCACCATCGAAACGTCCACGGAAGTGCTTTCTCCACAGGAGCGGCTGTACACAATCCTGTTTGGTTTTTCAAAGCGATCCAGCCCCCCGTTCGATGCCTGAAAGTCGTCGATACCCAGACGCAATGCCATAAGGTCCGCCTTTTCTTTTAGAATGGTGCCGTCAACGTTGATCGCAGAGCTCCGTGCTTGATGCAGCCACTTGACGAGAACTTTTAACTCCTCATGCTGTCCTTCTTTTGGCGCTTTCCGCTGGAACCTGAACTTGTTGGCATTCTGCAATATCACCGCTTTGTTCGCCAGGATCGTCTTAAAGTGAAGATTCTGGTATCTTAAGGTCCCGGGCAATACTGGCTTTCGTGGCTCCATGCCGCTTTTCTGCTCCCTCGATAATATTCAGCTTATCGCCGAGCGACAGAACTGTCCGCTTTCGGGACATTGTGCGTCGCGTTGCTCCACACAACTCAAAACCTCCGCTGAACGCTGGTCGCTAGGATTACGACGAAGAACACGTGCGATAAACCTAGGCCTCTCTGCGCTACCTTGTCAGCAATCTGCTGCTGGGAAACTGGAAGGAGAGAAACGCTTCCCCAACGCGACGAGAGGTGACGCTGCCGAGGAGAGGGAGAAACTGATTGTGGAGAAGAAAAGGCGCTATTTCAGCACAGCGAGCGTCGTGGGCGGCTGCTGGTGGGGGAGAGAGAAAGGAACAATGAGACGAGACAGGGAAGAAAGCTGCGCCGGAGCGAACCGGTTGAGCGGCGTCAAGTGCTCCGCATGCAGAGAGATGGAGCGAGGAAAGAAACCCGCGGCACTTTTCTTTTGTCCGCCGTTCCGTCCCGTGCTTTGCGAGGGTCGTCGTATAACGCAGGCCAGGCGTAAAATTGTGTTGGATAAACGGGGTTTTTAATGCATTGCTTCTATGGGGACTTCGTTGGGACTGCGCTAATCTGTCGTAAAACCCAGGTCATCGCAAAACCGGGGGACGTATAATCGGGGTTCCACTGTACATAGATTTTTAAATATTACCTGCGAAAGATAGCGTAATTCTATTCCTGAGCTGGAATATTCAAAGAGGCGAACATTACTTGCACGAGAAATTGAAAAACATATTCAACTAATTAATCACCAATTAACACATTAATGAATTACTTTATGGCATATATTGCAATTTACGAATTGTAGCCAGTGAGCTTGCAAGGCATATCCATTTAGAAAGAATTTTCAGGATGACACCAGTTTCAGAGTTGAACTACTTATAACAATATTCAAGTGCCACGAAAATTCCATTGTTATAACTGGCTTGCATGAAAAAAAAAAAGAAAAATAGGGGATGGCAGAGCTGTTGTGAGAAAACTACACTGGCGAGGAGGCCAGTGCCCCTCCCCAACCCCTTCCTCCATTCGGCTGCTGATTGTGTTGACTCTGTTTAACTCAGTTTCCTGTGTGCTCCGATCGCGTGTAACAAGCCGTGGCTGCCGGCGTTCAAGAATGGCACTGCTATAATAACTGCCGAGAGCGGTCATGGACAACAAGTGACATACGAACTACACCGAGGCATCACTTTGGTGGCCCCAAAAGGACCATTTTAAAAAATGCGAGAAGGTCCTCTCAACTTGAGAATTCCCAAAGAAATGCTGGGGTGAGATCGCCACAAGCATCTTTCCATGTACTTCTCACTGGCTTGCACAAGAAAACTCCATGTGCGTCAGCCTTGCTTGCTTTATGCAAAGCTTGCCGACATCCTTCTCCAAGGCATCCAGGTGCCCCACGTAGTGCAGCGGAAGGCCCCTTGCAAAAACGAAGCCCCAGAGGGACTGAATCATCTTCAGGGCCTCTTGCTAGCACAACATTGAGGCCCCTGCCACCATACCACATCGTCGTTGCCGTAAATGTCGTCACTATACGATGCATGCACGTTTATGACGATTGCCTCATCGGTTAGATGTTCTGATGTTTCTAATGCGTCGTCCACATGTAGAAACTCTGAGTCCTGAAGCATCCTCGTTGACTGCAGACCAAAGCTCAGGCATCATTTTGTCGGTGGGAGCTTCGCAGGTTTCATACAAGTCACTGCTGCCTCAGGCAAAGCACGCTTTCCTAAAACAGTTCCGCGCAGTAGAAGCACTTCAGACCACACACCAAAGATAAACTGCACTGTCAGCAATAGGTTGACCTTCAAAACTGGTCGCTCCTTGCTTGTCTGTGTGGCCATGTCCATCAACAAGACTAACTCGTTCAAGATGCAGCAATGATATGTAACCTTAAAATTGGCGATCACCCTGGCATTTATGGACTGCAATCCTGCCGTCGTGTTCGGTAGCAGGAAAAAAACTTCTATGCTTGAGAGCTTAGGTATGGAGTGGTGGGCACTGCAATTATCTAGGATGAGCGGCACCTTCCTCTTAGATCGCTCGATACGTTGATCGAACTCCAAGAGCTACTCACGAAAAAGTTCTTACATCACCCATGCCTTGCAGTTGTGAAGGCAGCGTACCGGTATCCTGGCAGCACTGCAGACTTGTCGCTCCTACCCATGTTGATGCACAAAAACACACCGAGGCACAACTTGCTGTTTTTGCTGCCCTTACATGTGTCTCCTTTGAGTGCATGTGTTTTAGCTAGCAACATCTGGAAGAACGGTCCTGTTTTGTTGCCATTATCTACGCCGGTGTCAACGTAGTTGTCAAGGATACCGGGCAGGGTTTCCTACACCCCCTTCTGCTTTGCCTCCACATCAAGTCAAGCTTCCTCGCCGGTGATGGCTTTGTAAGCAATGCAGTGCCTCTCTTTTAAAGTGCTGTACCCAGCCACTGCCTGGCTGGAAGTCCATATTCTTGATGAGTAGGGGCAAACTGCTATGCCAGAATTGGCCCGGTGAAGGGCAAGTTCATGGCATGGGCACAGAGAAACCACTCGTACAGGGCATCTTCCACCTCCTTATAGGCGCCTTGTCGAACACGTTTATGCTCATTGTCTACTGAGCAGTTTTCTTTAACTTCTCTGTCGAGCAGGTGATTGTTGACACTGTCAGTTGTGATAGTCCGTACTTCTTCACCAAGTCACACTTTTTACAGTCTTTATAATCCTTCACAATACTGTACTTTGTTTCCAAATCCATAGCAGTGCGCTTTCTTTTCACCAGCAACGTCATGCATTGCGATTATCAACGAGTGGATCAGCCATCTTCCATCTCGGCGCCTAGTCAAATAAAACCAAGGCTGAGAAACCACGTGGCCAGGGAAAACTTGAACGCAACCAACAAAAACAAGCATGAGCAACCTAATCCATTGGCAGAACTGCACAGAATGAGGGGCCAGCGAGCAATATGGGAGCAGCGCTGTCAGTGCAATTGGCATGGTCCATTCCTGTTTCGGAGGGTGGCATGGTCTATTCGTGTTTGGAGGGGTGGAAGGGCAACAGGAGAAAGGCACACAGGCTGGCGATGTGGAGAAGGCTGGAAAACAAGTTCTACTGTATGAGTGTGTGGCAGTTGTCGGGGTAGCGGGGAGGGTGCAGTGGCTCGAATTTCTCTTTTTCTTTTGAAGGATTTTGCATCCCATTATCTCTCGGCAAGAACACCTAGCAGTCAGACTTTATCATTATAACCGATAATGTGGCATCGAGGCATTGTAGTAAGCGGGTTATTTCACCATATAAAACATACAATAGTTGACGGTGCAGCAGGTTCTCATTGTTATAACTGAAACATTGTTAAAACTGGCATCATTATAAGTGGTTTTGACTTATGGTATGGTATGCGACAAAATACATGGGCATTCCTGTTACATTTATGCTTCAATGCATGAAACAGTGCTTTGTTAAAAAAAGTAAGTGGAACAACAATACATCTTTACTGCAAGTTTGATGGCATGTATTTTGAAACCCGTGCCATCCTCAGAATTTGTTCCTAGTGAATACGTGTTGCAGACTTACCGCTACAGTTTGTAAATTGCTATGTGCCGAGAAGTAATTGCTGTATTTACTCGATTTTAACGGCCTCTCATTTCAACGTGAACTAAGCGACGAGAACACAACGTGGTGCGCCTAGATGCGTAGACTGTCTCCATCACAGATCGTTTTCAAGATAGGGGCTGCGTGGCTGTGCCGTACGCAGCAGCTACCAGAGTAGAACGCCTCTTCTGTTTGCGCCAGTCCTGCAAGCAAGTTTCGGGAACTCCAAACGCCCGTGATGCGGCCCGATTTCCATCTGTCTCCGCACACCTGATCACTTTCCTTTTAATTGTGGCATCGCGTGTCTTCGCAGTCAGCACTTCCATGCTGATAGAGCAAACCACTGAGGAAACGCAGAAAACAGAAAGACGGACGGTGTACTGCTACAGCACATGGAGGAAGCTACGGCAGCTAGGCTCAAAGCGTGTATGGTGGGGCCATTTTGAAATGAAGATGGCGATATGGTAACGCAGATTTAGGGTCGTACTCAATTCTAACGCGCACACAATTTTTAGACCAGTTTTATCGGAAAAAAAGTGCACGTTAGATTTGAGTAAATACGTTAATTAAGAAGTTAATTACCAAAATTTTTTCAGTTAGTTGATTATGTGAGTCGATTTCTCGTGGAAGTAATGTCTACCTATGAATATTCCAGCTCAAGGAATGGAATTATGTTATCTGGCAAAAGTAATTTTATTAAATTCGGTAAAAGTTAGAAATGTGCACCCCGTAAAACCAATTTCAAGAAAACAGCCAAGATACCACCTGAACTTTGCTGCCGAGGTGAGTAGCAAAAGTCTAAAGCTCCATTCACTTCCTGTGAAGGGGGCAAATGGGTTAGAAATGGCTACCTGTTAGGCCTGAAGTGGGCCAAATGCTTTCATGTGAGGAGATAATGTAATTTCCATTATATCCATAAGTCTGTGGCAAAGCTCCAGAAAATCCACTTTCGCGGTAAAAGGAAAGCACAGATACCAAGTAAGGAAACTGCAAGCCTAGCCATCTCAATTTCCTGCTAAGGTGAATATAACCGCGTATAAAAGCAACTTGAGGGGCATTTTCAGCTGCACTTGGCATGAGAAATATGGAGCTCACAATACCAGCTAAGAGCAGGGACTTTAGGGATGGAAACATTTTGCTGTATTGTAGTCACCGTGTACAGGGTCGTCCAGTTTTAGGGGAAACACACGAGCATGCGGCCGTGCTCCGTGGAGTGCCACATGCAGCTGCTGGACAAACTGCTTGCACCTGTGCATTGAAAGCCAAAGTTAGGGCCCTATGCGGTGTGTCGTCTGCTACTGTGCCAGCATGCGCGAAACCTCATCTCATGCTAGTGTCGTAAATTTGCGTAAATCACACTGTACAGCGTCCCTAATGAAAGTGTATTATCGTACGTAAAGCGCTGGGTGTTATCGCCCGAAAATAAACTGTTCAAAAGGGTAAAGAAATGCTCGCGGAATACCTGCTTTTTTTACATGTGCATTTATGAGCGACTTTTTGTGATTTTTCGTGACCATGTTTTATAACATATCGAATGTCAGAGGAGCTGAGGCCCATATTACAGCATGAACCCTTCGTACTACGTTTTCATCGCTCTTTTTCGTCACATGTTCTGTCAGTGTCACTGTCTTTCTTGGCTTAGTATACCCTCCCTGTTCAGCCAATTCATTTATTGTAAGATCACAAACTGGTAAATGCGCATTACTTCGCTGCTATAGCAATGCAACTGCCCGGTCGTAATGAACGGATGGCTAAGTTGTGTTCAGCGGCAAAATGGCCCAAGTTGACAATACAAGTAAACATTACAGGGTGTCTACCAAGTTGACATTTCCAAATTCCATGAGTTTTCCAGATTTTCCCTGAGCACCTTTGCAAAATTCCCTGAATGAGCCAGTACTGGCTCAGACAGGCTGATACCATGTTGCCTGACGCTATCACCCTCTAGTAAGCATGTTGAAACAAAAAAGTGACTTAATCCAGTTTGAATAGTAAGGAGTAATATCTATTTTATTTAAAAGGAAACAGAAGGAAGGTGCTAGTAAAATGCACAGCGAAAAAAATGGTAAAACCCATTCCAAATTGAGTAGAACATTTTCAAATACAAATGAAAAGGAGATGCATACACAAGTAAATATTTTTGAACATGAGCTATTTCTATCAACTGATAGCAAGCTCATCGTTATGAGGCCTGAACTTTGTCACAACTAAGATTCTCTCTCAGCAGCTGGGAAGTCAACTTCAACTGTCCTGACATACTCTCAGCCTGTCTGCAACATCTCAGTGTTGGGTTTCACTGCTTTAGAGTTTATTTTGGCTTGGATGAGAAATACCTGCATCTGGGCATCAGCCTTTGTTTTTTGAGCTCAAGCTCCTTCAAAGAGGTGGCGGCATGCTTCCTTTCCCGTTAATTCCTCAGTGCGTCGGTCCTTTCTGTTTTCATTCTCCTTCTGCCACGCGTTCACCCCATAGATCATTTGAAGCATCCTCTTGGTCAGTTGTACAGTCAATGTCCGATTTTTCGGACTCCCTATGGGCCGCAAAAACATGCGAAAAATCGGGCAGTCCGAAAAAAAAGAATGCATGTCTTTAACTGCCCTAAACGGCTAAAATTGCCACAGGCACGTCCGAAAAAGCTCTTAAGGCCTGCCAGTAGACTTATTAGGCATATTGGTGCTCGTACTGCGACAGGAGACGGGGGTGCACGCGTGTATAATTAAGGAATACATACTGTGTCCCGTGACAATTGCCCCTTCCTACGCTTGTTATGCTTCACCGCGTAACACTTCTGTACTACGGCGAAGCTAACTTTCGGAGACTGGCATTACGCAACACGCTGTGCTCTGTGAGCTTCGAAGCCAGTCGCGAGAATTACAAAGGCGGAGTCGGTGCCATTGCTGACAGCGGCGCATACTTTCAATGAAAAACACGGCATCGCATGGCAAGAAGCTTAACAGCGAACGTAGAAGCAGCTGGGCCTGACGTTGCCGCGGTGGTGGCTATGGCTACCAGCGGATCTGCGTGCGAGAGTGCCGGTTCGAGGCGGCGAGATAATCAAAATGGCGGCGGTGGTGGATTTGATTAATGCCATTTCAGACCTGCAGTCAGGGCAATATACATTGACTATATGGAGTACGTGGTGGTGCCGCAAAGCCGTGTGAATTGCCGCGGGCATGTCCGAAAAATCGGTCGTTAACTACTCTGGCAATACCTCGTGCCGATGACACGGCGTCAATGACGATTCGTTGCGATTCCTCCGTTACTGGACCCAGCATTAACACGACTATCGTTCCCTTTCAATAAAGTTATAGCTAATTTTCTCTGATAGAAGCACAAATTCCCTGAGAGTTCCCGGTTGGTAGACACCCTACATTAACAAACACACATGTGTCACTGACTAGCTCAAGAAATATTTTTGTCGACCTGCATCACTTTTTCCCATCCAACACATGGCGCTAATGATGGGACTGAGTAGAATGTATTGATAAAGTGGGACTGAGCGATGCCGAGTTCATCAGGTAAATTGAGACGAGTAGCACATCGGCACACCAAACATCCGTCATGCATACTGCATGCTGTCGAATATTGAAATAAATAACACCTCCTGACCACGATACGTCATCCCCTGGTCCATTGCGTGCTTGATATTCCTCATTTACCAAACAGCTCTGAAATAATTGTCAATGGGAAGTTGTCCCAAGCCTAGATTAACCACTTCACTTCGTTCTTCAATACATGTAATTCTCAAAAATGCCAAGAACACCTGACGCAACTATGTTGTTGCAAGTTTAGCACGTAAAATAACATTATTCAATAAGCCTTTATAGTCGGAGACTGAAAGCAGTGCTAGCGCATACTAGATAGGGGGAATGAGTCCAGAGCGAACTCTGCACTTAAGAATGTTTTAATGAAATGGCCAAATGGTGCCACTGTTGCCTTCACCTGAAGTGACGGCCGCGAACGCCAGCCATCGGCGTGCTTATGACGAGACACACTGGAGCCACCCTACCAGAGCTGCATGTTTGATCACATGTCAGGTGTCTGCACTTTTTTCTGCCGGTATAAACTCGACTAAAACAAAGTGCAGGGTTGTCCACTCTAAGGATAAACACGCGAGCGTGTGGCCTCGCGTTGCTGTGCGCCACGTGCAGCTGCCAAGAGAAACACTTGCGAAAGTGTGTTGAGAGCCAGAGGAGGCGCAGCGCCTATGTCGTGTTGTCTGCTACTCTGTCGGCATACACAAAGTCTTACTTGATATTGGCACTGTAGCTTTGCTTGCAATGCGGTACACAAGCGCCCACCTTTCGCTTAAATTTTCGTAAAAGCACAGAGAGTTTTAGGGCATGCGGCACAACAAACTGCATGAAGTGGTAAACAAGCTGTCTGAGAATAAGTGTTTTTTAGAGTCGCAGGCTCCAACGAGCGAGGCGACCTCACGGGTCTTTCAGGTTAGCAAGCCAGCACAGAGCGTGGTGGTCACTGACGACCTTGAAGTGCTTCCCATAAAGATACGGCTGAAATTTTGTGACCACCCAAACGACAGCGAGGCATTCCTTTTCGGTCGTCGAATAGTTCAATTCAGCTTTCGACAGGGATCTGTTCGTGTAGGCGATGGTTCGCTCCAGGCCGTTCTTCTTTTGAATCAACACAGCACTGAGTCCTATGCCGCTTGCATCCGTGTGTATCTCGGTGTCAGCACTCTCGTCTAAATGGCCGAGTACTGGCAGTGACTGCAAGCGTCTTTGAAGTTTGCGAAAAGCGTCTTCTTGGGGTTCTTCCATGTGAACTGCGCATCGGCTTTCGTAATGTGAGTGAGAGGCTTTGCGATTCGAGAGAAATCTCGGACAAAACGCCTGTAATATGCACAGAATCTATGCACAGCTTTCTTTTCACTGGGCATCGGGAAACTTTCGATGGCTGCCGTCTTTTTGGGGTCCGGAGGCATGCCTTCGCGATTAACTACGTGGCTGAGGAACAGGAGCTCTTTGTAGGCGAAGCGACATTTCTCCGGTTTCAGAGTGAGTCCCGACACCCTAATTGCCTCCAGCATGGTCTGCAGCCTGTTAAGGTGCTCGTTGAAGGTGGATGCGAAAACGACCATGTCATCGAGATATACGAGGCATATCTGCCATTTCAGCCCAGATAACATGGTGTCCATGACGCGCTGAAATGTCGCTGGCAATGAGCATAGTCTGAATGGCATAACTTTAAATTCGTAAAGACCGTCCAGTGTGATGAAGGCAGTCTTCTCACGGTCCCTCTCGTCAATCTCAATCTGCCAGTAGCCGCTCCGGAGGTCCATCGACGAAAAATACTTGGCGCTGCACAGTCGATCTAACGTGTCGTCGATTCTCGGAAGCGGGTAGACGTCTTTTTTCGTGACGCTGTTGAGACGCCTATAATCAACGCAAAATTGTAGGGTACCGTTTTTCTTCTTTACAAGCACCACGACTGGCGACCACGAGCTCTTGGACGGCTGAATGACGTCGCGAAGCATTTCTTTAACTTGTGTCTTGACTGTTTCACGTTCTCGCGCTGAAACGCGGTAGGGACTTCGGCGGACGGGACGAGCCAATTCATCGGTTATAAAGCGATGCTTCGCTATGTGCGTTTGCCGGATCCTCGACGACTTTGAAAAACATTCGGAATATAGCAGAAGAAGGCGACGTAGCTTTTCTTGCTTTTGTTGAGGCAGGGCGGGGTTAATGTCGAAGTTCACCTTATCAGTCACCGTCGACGACGCCTCATGGGACGACTCTGAGAGCACTAATGCGTTGCTTATTTCGGCGAAATCTTCCAAGAAAGCGACCGTCGTACGAAAACGTTGTTGAGGTGCTTGTGTTCCGTGCTGAAATCGGTTATTAGCATAGCCGCTCTGCCTTCACGCAGATGAACGGCACCGCGTGCGACGCAAATTTGGCGATCCAGAAGCAGCTGCAAGTTCGCTTCGACAATTGCATCACCGCTTGAGAATGCGTCTGTTTCGACAGAGTGCCATGATGCTAGCATTTGGCGGGAGGCTCACTTGATCGTCGAGGATGGTGAACGCGCCGCGATGATAATGATTGCTTTGCATTCTTTCTGACCGTTTTGTCATCAGTGTTATGGTTTTCGTCTGCAGGTTGATCACTGCACCGTTTTCATTCAGGAAGTCCACACCGAGGATTACGTCGCGAGAGCAGTGCTGTAGGATGATGAAGTTCATAGGGTAGGTGTGACCGTGAACAGCCACTCGCGCAGTGCATCGTCCCATCAGGGTTATGAAGTGGCCTCCTGCTGTGCGTATTTGAAGACCTTCCCATGCAGTTTTGACTTTCTTGAGTTGTGACAAAAATCGTCCACTAACGACAGAGTAGTCGGCCCCAGTGTCGACGAGTGCAACCACTGTATGTCCATCTAGGGTAACTTGTAAGTCGGCACTTGGTGTTCGGGTTCGATGTCAGTCGGTCACTGACTGTGCGGTCTGTCGCTTCGCACGGTCGCGGCTGTGTCGGGTGGAAGCCTCGTGGCAAGGTGCTGCTGTGGCCTTCAGCCGCGCCATTGAACTTGTGGTGTCGGGTCGTGGCTTCGTGTTTTGTGGCTTCACTGCATTGGGTCGCGTCGTGTTGTCGGAATGCAACGAGGGGTCAGAATGCGTCGAGGTGGCAGAATGCGTCGTGGTTGTAGGAGGGTTTTTCGGTCTTCGCTCGAGAGCGAAAACCGAAATTCTCGTCGCTCTCTAAGAGTGACGACAATAGACAAACGTGTATATAAATTTTCATTCTGTGGAGGTAAACTTTGCTGGTTTCATACGCTTTTGATTGACATAAACGAAGGCATGCATTTCTTGTCCAGAAGTCTGGCATATGTTAGATTTATGCACTGTTTAAGGCTCTAATGTCATTTCTAAGTTAACTATCTATATACTTTGAAGCCATAAAACAAATTATGCAAATCCCACGCACTGTGGGAATCTATGTAAGCGAAGCTTTCCGTGCTGGATGCTTTGATTGACGATAATTAGCGGTGATGTTGACGGCTAAAGCTTAATTTCTTCAACGTTTAGGCTAACATGAGAGTGGTGAGTTGATGTCAAATGTTACCTTGCGTGCACCACTGCTGTTTGTCTGCGTAGTACACAGAACACACAGGTTGAGGTGTTTGCTTGAGGCGTTGTTGTGCGCCATATTTCATAACCCCTGAGAGGGTTGAGCATTGTCATTGCCTCACGTGGTACATCGCATTGTGGCAGAAGTATTAAACTTGAATTGGATTATGGGGCTGTACGTGCCAAAACCACTCAGATTATGAGGCACGCCATAGTGGCGGACTACGTATTAATTTTGACACCATGATGTCCTTTAACATGTCCCAAAATCTAAAGCACATGCATTTTTTATTTCACCCCCATCAAAATGCGGCGGCTGCGATTGGGATCAAATCCATGACTTCTAGCAATGCCACAGCCGGAAAGCTAATGCGGCAGGCACAGAAGTGTTGATTTGACGGTTGACCACTTCCGTAGTGTCTCCTGGACCCAGCGGTGCGCTTTAATTAATGCGGCTCTGCTTCTGCACATCCTGTGTAATTGTCCACTTTACATAATTGCTTGGCGTTTATTTCACAAATAGCAGCAACAGACTGTACCATACCCTGAACTTAAGCTTATCCTGTTTCCCCGCAACCACTGTTGTATAGTAGTGAGGTTTCCTTGCCTTCTCATGTCACCTCCCCCCTCTCTTATATGGGAACTGCCTCTTCTCCTCCCTCTCCTTCTCCTCTCTACAGTTCTATCTGCGTCCCCTATGGCCTCACACGTTAGTAGAAAGGGAAGCACTACAGTTTCTGCAATGCTTCTGAGGGGAGTCATGGATAATTACAGCTGTCAAGCGGCTAATGTGGCCATGGCCAGGGAGCTCCAGAGGGTGTGCAAATTCAACGCAGTGGGGGTGAAAACTCCCGTCACCTTTCCTCTCTTACTCGAGCCTGTCATCTATATACATGCTCTCAACCACCCCGTGATGTCGTGTGCGCGGCGGCAGCAGCAGCAGCAGCAGCAGCAATGAAGAGGCAAAGAAAGCTTCGCTTTAAAAACTGAGTGTGTGTTACGTTCGGAAGCATGTTGGAATAGGGCAAATACTTCTAAATGAGCATCTTTTCTGCCACTTTTTTAATTTGACCCACCGAGTAATTCACTCAATTTCATGGGTCCTGTCAAGGCTGTATTTATAGACGCCCACTGTATTTCAGTATACAGTAGAACCCCGCTGTTACGTTCCTCACTGCTGCGTTTTCCCGGCTGCTACGTCGTTTTCATCCGGTCCCGGCATAGCTTCCATAGGATTCAATGTATAAGGAACCCCGCTGTTACGTCGTAGCTGTGAAAACGTTCCCGCATGATACGTCGCAACTTAGCACCCCGAACCCGCCTGGGCTGAAGTAGGCAACGCGCCCCAACCGCCATTTTGGCTTTTGACGAGTTTTGGCTGGGCTTGGCCGGGCTTGGCTATGGAACTGGCTGCAAAAAGCTGCACGCCAGTTCGAGAGGCCGCACTAAGTGGCCATTCGTGAAAAATGCTCTCACTATCATCACTGTGATTAGAGTCACCGCATGGTTGTTGGACGGGTCGACTCACGGAGGAAGGAAACTCGGGAGAGGCCCTCACGTCACTCTTTGTGAATCAAAAGTGAAACCGGAACTTGGCGTTGCTCCGCCTACCGGGACAGCTCTCCTCTCTTGTTTACATTTCTCCCACGCCGCGCCGCGCGCAACCGGGCTGCTCGGACGCGCGCGCTCCGCAGCAATACTAAACAGTCGTTAGCAGGTTAGCATGATTACGCCAAAGAGGGCAAAATTTCCCGCGGATATTCCTTCGTCCGTTGCCATTCCCGTGGCGCGGTGACGACGAGGAGCACGAGCCGCATGATGCCGGGCAGTGGCCAAACCCTAGCTTTGGAGAAGCCGTCGCGGCTCTAGACCTCCTCTGCAGGTACGTCGCACCTCACAGCGACGCTGACAGCAATGCGGCCTTCCAGGCTATTGAGAAACGTGTGGCGATTTATACCGAGCGAAAGAAACGGCAAGCCATCATTCTAGGCTTTTTTAAGTCCTAAGCGCACTCTGTGGAAATAAATTGTCTATAGTTGAAGCTGCCCTTTTTTTTCATTCATTTTCGGAGCTTTCCTCACTGTTGCGTTTTCCCGGCTGTTACGTTTTTTTCCCCCGGTCCGGTGAAAAACGTATGAACGGGGTTCCACTGTATTGTCATCTGTTTAGCCGCTCTCTCTCTCACTCCCTCGCTTTTTTTTTTCCCCAGCTCAGATTTCAATTTAGGCTAATGATATCTGATGTCCTGATTTTTCAAAATGGTTCTGTGCAAGTCTCAGAATCAACAAGGGTCAGATTCATTACCAGCAGATGTTTATTTATTTCATTGTTATTTACTCATTATTTAAATATTACATGGCACTGAAATTATCAGCATTTGGCACATGGCATGAACAGTCAACTTCCGTTAATTCGATCCTAATGGGACCAACGAAACTGATTGAATTATCCGGTGGGTCGAATTAAATAAAAGGCAGAAAAAATGCCGAATCGTCGTTAAAGGGACCCTGAAACGATTTTGAACAAACATACTGAGTCTTTGGAATAAGTCCTTCTGATCATTAATTGATGCATCTAAGTGCTCCATGTAAAGCATATAATTTATTATAAGGTTTATTATAAGGTTTTGAAAATGTAGATCGCTGCCGATCGCAGCACACTGCTCGGCAGAAATTTCAGCTGCCCCTACCCATATGACATAAATCACCCAATTGACGTCAGTAGGGCAAGCTATCCGATTGGCTGCTCAGGGCGTGTTATCGATGTTTCCTCCTTTATGGTGAACAAATGATGTTCGTAATAGTTGGAATGTTAGTGGCGCGTTATCGATGTTTCCTCCTTTATGGTGAACAAATGATGTTCGTAATAGTTGGAATTTTAGTTAATTTGTTTCCATAGAAAGAAAGTAACAGAAAGAAAAATCACAAGAACAATTTCTCACTACACTTAAGCACTTCCAGCACACAGCTAGCGTCGTCCCCTTGTTTACAACGTGCTACATTTTGATGATAGCTCCGCGGTCAGAGTCTGTCTCAGTCTATTCGCGAGCACTATGATTAGACTTTGTTGCGTTGTGGACTCCAAATGTAGCGGCTGGCAATATGTCAAGCTGCGACATCGGGTCCCTCTGCAAGGCAGCAGAAGAGCGGACTGGCTGCAGTGCATCAGACTGCTGCTATCCGATAGGTGCCAGGATTTGCACGTTTGCGGCCGTCATTTTACATTGCAAGATAACTAACGCAACAGCGTTTTGCGAGTCCGGTATTAGGATAAACGCAAGCACAAGGGGACAGGGCCTGGCCGTTTGACCGTGTCATTTTACGGGATGAGCAGAAGTGCATATGTGAATGGTCTGCAAGGTGCAGCCACCTGGTGGCACAGTACTCAACTACACACAGTAGCAGTAACGAAATGTATTCTTCTTTGCTGCTGCTGTAAATTTTTCACAGTGGTGTAATCATTAACACATTGTTTTTGTAAACATTTAAAATGTTTTGCACTTGGTTAGAGCAATATTAGCACTTTGTTTGACTGGTTAAGCTCTGTGCCAACAGGTGGCTGGACAGTGCAGACTGATCAGGTCGTTCACGTATGTCTCACTAAAGTTGCTTCATCAGCTTGAGTTTATGCCTCCAGCCATCCGTCGAAACGCTCAGTTTGCCTGTGGTTACTGGAATACCAGACACGTTCAGCGCTGCGACAGAATGCTTGCAACGCACGCTGCTTCGATATCTCTCGCTTGGGGTCGACTGCCAAGCAGCTGGCGGAGAGTTTGGAGAGGCTTCGCGCGCTCGCTTATAGAGAGCCGGAAGTCGATGACACGACGTGCCATCGTAACGCAGAGCCAGTGAAGGCGGAGCTTAGCCCCGATCACTCGGCGAATGAGTTGAGAGGAAAATGCATGAGTATGGAGGAGGGTAACTTGTAATTGCCCGTACCTCTCTTAATATCAGACATTTCACACGAATTGTGGTGTTAATGATTAACTTTAGCTGTACCCTACGCATCTACAAAATTTCAGGGGCCCTTTAATTCACTTGGCAGTATTTGCCTTTGAAGTTAACTTCACCGCAATAAAGCCACATAATCCCCAGCCACACTAGCAGAAAAATGCACGTGGTGAGCCGCTGGTGTTAAAATGCAGCTGCAGCAGTACGGTCATACCAACTGGCGGCGAGCCACTGTGGCAGTCACATGACAGCATGAAAATCTCTCCCTCTTTTTTACTCTGCGTGTAGGTGCGAGATGTAGCATGCTTTTTCCTTTGTCTGCTGACACAGTGGCGCAGTCCTTACATTTTTTGTCTTTCGTTCTTAATGGAAGTCATGTCTTATGAAGATGACAACGCCATTGCCACTGATCACAAAGATGTTGGGGAGCTCCCTTCTGTTGCGGCATCGCCACATTCAATAGACAATGAGAATTAGGTACTGGGTGTCACCTCTGTGTTCTTGTATTCAGGGTTCATCTGGTTGTGCAGAATCTGATATGGCATACTGTCTCCAAAAATCTTTCCATCGGGACGTCTCGGTTTAGACTCATCATTGTAAAAAAACAATCGCACACCAAGCCAACCAAAGCAAGTGCGAGTGAGAGCTGACACAAGCGGACGATGGTGCAAAACGAGCGGTGCAGCTGACACCAGATGCAAATGTGAATTGAGCGGTTGGGCAGGTCCACATGACACCAGTTTCCCCGAGTGCACATAATTGCAAGGGCCACTCTCATCGGTTCACGACCGACCCGTTCGCGGCGCGAAAAAGCTGTAGCGGCGCAGTTTTCTGCAGTACACATTATTGCATTTAATTGCAGTGCATATTATGCATTGAAGCATACCAAGTGGGGGATAGGTGCCACTGCTGCAGGACATAGCATGTGTTCCATAATTTACCCATGCACATGTGCCGTCTCCGGTAACAGTAACATGGAGATGCCTAACAAGTTTGCTAGCAGGCCTTAAGAATTTGATAGATTCCTGCTCTTTTGTTCGCTTTAAATGTCCCCTGAACTTTCCGAGTTGTTTCATTTTACTGGCTTATTTTTCACTAGCTTTCCTAAAACACAGATGGTTTTTCTCCACTTCCCAGTGCACGGCGCATGCGCACGCGTATAATTAAGGAACGTGTACTAGGCCCCGTTAACGGTGTCATATACGAGACAAGCATGGCAGGCAGAACGCAAGCTCAAATTCCCACAGCTACACCAGAAACAGCTCTGAAACGCTGCCAGTATGCTTATTAGGTATCTGGGTGCTTATACTGTGACTGAAGACTGCACATGCACCTCTGTAGTATTAGGAACATGTAACATGTCCCGTGACAGTGGCTCGTTTTGATTCTTGGTATCAGAGATGGAAGCAGCAAATTTGCTGCTTTGGAGCAGCGCTGGGAGCAGCAAATTTGGCATATTGGAGCAGGTTTGGAGCAGGAATTTTTTATTTTGGAGCATAAGACACGCGTTTTGGAGCATGCTAAGTACAGCTCAACATGAGTGAAATACAGACAAATGAAGAAAAGATGTTCTTCATTTGACTTTTACAGAACACTATTAGGTTACGGCCTATCAGTTTTGTGGAAGCCCGCAAGGTGGAGGAAAGTTCACTAAAGGAAAGTTCACTAAATGTCATACACCTGAGGAAGCCCATACATGTTTTCGGAAACCGCTATTAAGTTACAATGTGGTCGTGCCAACTAAATGTGGCCAAGAAAAAAAAAAATAGCCAAGGGAGTTACGCAAGCAGCATCCATTCTATGTTGATAGGTTTTTGTTAATGCTTGTCAACGTTAATGCAGATCCTAGGTTGCTTTAAATCCAGTTATTGTTTATATTTTAACATCCTCCACAACATTTCCATTGACATCTTGTCGATTAGGTAAGTACATAAAGTTAGCTAATCAGAAGTACTCGTGCACAATGAACAAGAAATATTGACTGTGACAACCATGAACAACACCCATCAACATACAGTGTATGCCGTTTGTGTAGTGCTCTCAGTTATTTCTTATATTCTTGGTGACATTCAGTTGGCATAGCAGAGTACCACAGAATAAATGTGAAGTTACTTTAAATTTGTTGGTCATTGCATGTTTGCCAGTATTCCACATAACTTTGCGAGAAGAATAACTCTGACATTTATGAAAAGAATAAAGGAAAAAGAAGTGTTCAGTGGCTTACCGATCAGTGTCATCGACTAAAATTTTGCACAAGTTCGACTATTAGGGCTGCTCCATAAAGTCAGTGTAAAACTGCGACTGATATTTTCAATGCCAAAGAATGGTTTCCTAAAATTTTGAAACCCTATCTGCACAAGTCGCGTCGTGAACACCATTGCCGCAAGCGCAATTTCTGTCATTTGCATATTCTGCGACCCTTTATGACTGCCATTCGGCTGCTACAATATACTAAAACCAAAACTTTACATCCTCAGTTTGCGGCTGCAAAAGTCTGATCTTGTATGGTGTGGTTGTGCAGAATACAGAGTACCCTGAGTGCAAATTTGATTGACGATTACGGCTGCCATTGGATATTCCTAGTCAAGAAGTTTCATGAAAGCAAGCAGCTCATTTGTCAGCGTGCCGCACTACCATCCCGGTAACTGGACGTGGTGCACATGCGAAATATATTTTAAAGTTACATGCATGGTGTTTGCCATTAAACAATGCAGATTTATTAATCAGGCATACACAAGCTAGTGCTAAAATATATAATGACAGATCACACTACTTATTTCTTAAGCCGAGAGCGCAGCTATCTTTCCCGACTGCCCCATAAAAAGAGCGTCAGTTCAAATCAGTTTAAGCTGGTCCACATATTATGTGTAAGACTGATGTGAAACATTTGAATGCACTGCATAGCAGAAACGATTTTCTTTTCCTGCGGCCACGTTATAATGCACCACCAAACACACCCACACTCCAGGAATGCCGACGCTGAAATGAATTGCTTTAGTTAGGCTTCTAGGGCTAAGTGCAAGCCAACACCTGGTTGTGTGGTTGTGTCACTGAACAAGAACGTCCAACAAAATTAAGCGACTGTGTTTTGGCGCAAGTAGGTTCAGCTCAGTAGTTTGGCACAAGATGTTGCAACTGACGCAGAACTTCTATTTCTGTTAGTATGCTTCACCGCGATTAATTGCGCATGCTTCACCGCATATCGCTGTATTGCGGCGAAGCTGACGAGGCGTTTCGAATTATCTAGTGATGGCCAATTTTGGAATTAAAATAATGGAAGTTTGGACCTATAAAAATGTATGGGCGCCAGCCAGGTCCTTCGGTTGGTATCAAATGAATTAAAAGATTGAATTAACGGGAGATTAATAAGTGGAAACTTACTGTACACCAAATGCTGTGGCACGAGACACTAGGCACAGCTACAAGCACAGCTATAGATGGGCACTTTGGTCAGTGTATTTGCTTTCATACAGAGGCTATGCAAGCACAAATCAGAGGACAGTACTGGCCGCAGAGGCATGTGCTAGAAGTTACTTTTAGTGGTCACAAATGAGCAACAGTATCAAATGTCTTGTGAATGTTCGCGTAACTTATCACAGGTATCAAGTTGCACCACACATGGCATCGCTTTAAATACAAGCAATGAAGTCAGCGAAACCATGGTACCATACAATTACATGTGAAATCCGACACACAACTTATCATGCCAATAACTATATCCAAGAAGTTTCCAATAGTGGGAGTAGCCGCCATTCTACCGCGCTGCAAGTCATACCAGAATCTACGTCGTACCAATTGTTTTCTGCTAATGCAATGTTTATGTTTTCCTGGCTAAAACTGTTTTCAGGTCACTTTTGACACATACTGATGATGCTCTGTATTGACCATGCAACACTTCAACCACTTGACGAGTTGCATAACCTCTTGGAACCGGAAGGTACAGCCTATCACAAGAAAGTAAAGGCCAGATAGCCACTAGGGACAACAGTCAACTGACCTTTACTTCTTTTCAATAGAATGTACCCCAAATGTAGACTGTTCACATATTTCAGAGGTTTACCAAAATCCAAGACTGCAAAACATCCTCATTGAAAAGAGGGAGACATTGAACTTACACATGTAGTATAATTGGTGAGTGACCTGAAGGTATCTGGCATGAAAATTTGTTCCACTGCTTAACATACATGACAAAGAACAGGTATTCTGCAAATTATGAAATAAAAAATTGGAGGCAAAACTGTGTGCACAATTTTGTAATTCATGTATAATAAATAGCAAGCAGTAAATGCAAAGTATGATACAAGCATTTACTAAAAAGTGCACCAATAAAAGTTCGTTTCAACGCAATATAGAGACTTTATGTGCCACTGAATTGTCCCCGCTATTGTTGAACAAGGGACAACCCTGCCATTCATTATTTTCAGATCTTTGGTTCTGAACAGCAAGTAATGAACTGGATGCCTCCACAAATTTTTTTCTGCTTTCCAGGTGAATTATCAATTTGCTAGAATTTGCTAGAACAAGAGCTAAAGAAAAATGTAACATTAGTGCTGTCACTACATAAACTAGGAGCTTATAAACAGCAAAAAAATGAGAACGAGCAAGGACAAGTACAAGAAATACAGCACGAATAAGCAAACTAAGCTGCTGAGTGAGTCAGTAGATGTTCATTAAGAGGAAAAAAGAAGCCTGAAAGAGACATGGGTACAAGAAAGACAGCAGGAGTACACATCCTGCTGTAATTTTTGTACCTATCTTTCTTTTGTGCTTCTTTTTTTCCTATTAATGAACGTGCACCGACATTGTGCACAACGTTGTGGGCAGAACATCAGAAATACATAACGTTCCCAGTCAAATGTCATATGACTTGTATTTACATTTATGCTGTGCTCGCGTGTGTTCCAACAGGTTTCTTCATCACTCATGCACTAGCTACCACACCAAGACAACAAGTAGTCACAAGCATGTGAGGTTAGAAGGATACGTGAACTTTGTGACATGAAATCTTTCCACGGTCGTCAAGTCCAAGCAATATCTTGTGACGAAAGAAGAGGCTGTTGATGCTGGCAATACACCGCTCGAGCATGTGGAGCAACTGAAAACAGCAAAATGCAATTTAAAAAACAGCAGAAGTGCTATTGCTATCCTTTTATGAGACATACAATACTTTACACTGAATTATTACCATGGACACACCAAACTCACTGCACAAAATGTGATTATCTTTACATCTGTCTTGCATGATAACTCACAGAAAATGCTGTGGTCCAAACTACTCCAAGAATCGTGCAGAGAGCATCATGCAAAATCCAAGGTCTTACTGTACTCAGGGAACCTATACCCCCCCCCCCCCCAACCACAGCATCACTTTCCCAATGTCTCTCAATAATCATTATAGTAGATAATAGTAGACAATATAAGAAGAAGGAAAAAGGGCCTCCAATGGGTCCAGTTTCGCACTTATCCTTTTTATGTGCACGGTGTGCCAATAAGAAAAGGCAAACAAGAATTGCATTCAAAGGTAGTAATTTTCTTTGTTCATGTGCCAAGGTAAAATAAGGTAAATGGGCAGGATTCTTCAGCATGAACTGTATAGCAAATAACGGTGAGTAAGGTCCTGACTGATACTATTGCAATAATCATTGTCAGAAGACAGAATAATTGTCTCCATTCATACTGGTACACAGTGTACACAAGTTCCACTCCTAAATTTCCATCCACCAGCAGCTGCAACTGCAATGTATCTTTGGCCAACCCACAAAATGTAGTGCAATCAAAGTTCTGTTTATTCATGAGCAAACTTCAGTGAGAGTTAAATTACAGTAAGACTAAAATTGCCAACCCAGATTTGTCATTGTCATGACTCTCTCCAATACAGGGTGTCCCACCTAACTTTAGCCAAGTCGATGAAAAATAACGGGCACAATTCTGGCAAAATTCTTATTGCGCCCTAAAACATTGTATTTAGTCGCTTTCATCGCACTATTTCCTGCATAATTATTTTCTTCACAGCCCTGAGAACTGTCATATCAAGTTGAGAAAGGCTGCCTTGTTGGCTAATTAATCTGTTTATACCTTCGCAACTACATAAAAAATGCATGCGAACTGCAGCAATGACAGAGCGAAAGGATTTTTCTCTAGTTCAAATGGTCATGGATATGGTGCCAGTCTTGTTGCAATGGTACATTCATACTTAATCCAATAAGAGGTCACAGGCGCTGCATCTATAAACATAGTACCAAGGAACATCTACTACCGAATAGAGTGTCTAAATGACATTTTACCGCAAGTGATCGTGTTTTGCCAGAAAAATCTGGCTGTCTGGATGACACAGCATGCTGTCCACTGTTATGTCTGCTGTGTATGGGATGAAAGTTACCACCTTTCTTATTCAATTTTATGTTTAATAGTGTAAAGTCAATGTAAATATTCAAAAGCTAGTTGATAAATATTTGGATTTTCGAATAGTGGCTATTCCATTTGAAGGCCGACCTAAATTATTTGAAAGCTTCAAATATTTCCACACCCCTAGTATGCAGCGCAGAGACTACAAAGACCCGAGGGCTCTCTATCTTTATACCCCAGACCCCTTCCCACTTGTCATTTTCATAACAACAGCAGGCAAAATGGATGGATGGATGGAAAAACTTTATTGCGAGTCCTGAGATATGCGATTATCGCGCAGTTGGCCGCCCCTACGTTGGGATGGGCAGGCCGAGCCTGGCCGCCACATTGTGGGCTTTCTGTGCTAATAAGGAACTAAGTAAAGATTGCCTCAGGAACAGGCTGGCACATATTTTTGACGTTACCAGGCTCCTTGTACTGGAACACATGTAGGCTTACTACTACATGTCGAATGTTTGTTTGAGCTCTCAGGTAAATTTGATTTCACTAACCTTTATTTGGTTAAAACTGAACTTTGAAAAAAGAATTCAGCTGAAATTTAACTTTTCTTTTTCTGTTTAAACCAAAAATGCTGCTAGCCCAAAATGAAACCCTAGCTATAAGTAATCACAAAATTACTCCTAAATCCATGGCATTAGTAGGAAACCACCACTAGTGTTTTATGCTCAGATCAATTCATGCTGGCCTTTTCATTGCCCCAGCAATAAAATAACACTTTCCTGCACTGGCCTATTCCCATCGAGAGCCCACTATCAACGATTGCGAATTCATATTTTGCCGCTCTGCGAGCGCTTTCAGATAGTTTCAGACAGACAGGCATTTATTGGGTTATTTAGGATCTATTTAGTCAGTTTCAGTCATAGGTCGGCAGTGTGGGAGAATACTCACTCACGCTCACTCACCATAGTTTTTTGAGGCCCTGCACTCACTCACGTTCACTCTCAACTCCGCTCACACTCACAAGCACCCACCCACGCTCACAATCACCTCCACTCACTCTCACTGGCACTCACTCACACTCACCTCCACTCACAATCACTGGCTTTCACTCGCACTCGCACTCACCTCCGCTCAAACTCACTGGCACTCACTCGTGCTTGCACTCATCTACACTCACAATCACTGGCCCTCACTCGCACTCACCTCCGTTCACACTCACTGGAACTCACGTTGTTAGATACAGGACCGTTTCCTGAGCCTACTTCGAGTTCACCAGACCACATCGAATCGCACCACAGCTAATTAAGGAGCGCAGAAGCACGGATACCACATTCCTGAGGCGCGGCACATGCAAACAAGTTGGCGGCCCCCTACTTCGTGTGCCGCAGGTGGAGCTATTCACTGCTTGACTCTCCCCGAAAGTGAAGCGAGAGCCTGGCACTGTTGCGGGTAAAGTGGGTCCCGAAGCACGACGGCCGTAGTGCGCCGTGAAAACATGGTAGCGTCGCCCCCCGTCCGCCTAGTGTGACGACGCATTGCAAATCAGCAAGGCAAGACCGCGGGGAGAAGGAAGCCCTCGGACAATTGAGGACCAAACAGCAACCTTCTCCGCCGGGTGTGACACCATCGCACGGGCGCCTACCATTGGCTGTAAATGACGACACCTGAGCGGGCTCGCCGATTGGCCGAAAATGGCGTCACCTGAGCGGGCTCGCCCATTGGCCGAATGTGACGTGTCTTCGAGACACCGAAGGGCTTAAAAGACGCAGATTGGGAGCAGCAGGAGAGCATTCCTTGATTCATCTCTTTCGAGCTTCTTGCCACGGGTCGCAGCATCCGAGTTGCTGCCGGCCCGTAATGACTTTTACGACTGTTAATTGACTCCCACTGTACATAATGTAAATAAACCTCCCAAGTTTTCATCCTGAAGTTTTCATCCTGAAGTTTTCCTCAACTCCTACAACGTCCACTCACACTCACTGGCACTCACGCCTTTTAAATGAGTGTGAGTGAATGTGAGTGAGTGCACTCATGAGTGAGTGTGCTACCCTCTGCTGCTCACCCCCCCCCCCCCCCCCTATTCGTGTATATTCAGACCTAAGCTTCCAGTTTAGAACTTATTACTTCTGGAGGGCGAGAAGGCAGCGTTTTGGACCCAGTTTTATTTTTAATATACATAAACGATTTGTCTTCCCGATTACGTGTTAACATCCGTTTATTCGCTGACGACTGTTTTCGTACCGCGAAATCAATTGCAACGATGATCATCATATACAACATTCTATCTTTTGTTGGTGCCAGGAGCGGCAGGTGACTCTAAATGCCCAAAGATAAGTAATGCTAACAGTAAGTAGAAAGAAACAGATATCTGATTTTACCTACATTATTAATGACATACCTCTCACTTGTGTATTTCAGGGCGAATATTTAGGTGTCACTTTAACATGTGCTCTCCCATGGGAAACCCATGTTGACAACATAACCTCAAGTGGAAATCAATGTATATGCTGAGAACAAAAGCGACTCATCTTTCTGAGAAAGCGCCTTCGTCTTGCGCGAGCAGATATAAATCTGCTGGCCTACAAAATTCTTTGTTTGACCAGTGCTGGAGTACGCATGTATTGTTTGATTTACGCACACAAAAGAGCTCATAAGAGGGGGTGCAGAGGAAGGCAATAAGGCTCACTTATAATAAATACAAGTTAACGGATAATAAGACTGAATTATTAGAAAGAGCCTGTTTATTAACAATGCAAAGCAGGGCAAAACTAGCATGACCTAAGTTTTTGTTTCAATTTATTCATGGTGACAAAACGATTGACACATCCGTACGAAATTCTTTGAATTGTTCTAGGTCAACAGGCCACAAGCACTCTAGAACACCTAATGAATACACCTTTAACTCAAATTCCTCTAAATATTCATATTTCCTTAAAACAATTAGGGAACGGAATGAACTTAGTCGTTCCATTACTAACGCTTTATATTTAAATAACTTCATGACTTCGAGCGGCCGCCAACTTCAACAGCGTTCGCTTGGAGCTTGCCTCTCATTGATTATCGAGGAGGGAATGGCACGCAGACAAGACGACGTAAAACAAACTGTTTTAATACATCGCTATGGGCGAGCGAACCTCGAGCAACAGAGCACCGTAGTGTGCCAGCCATAGGTCGGCAGTGTGGGAGAATACTCACTCACCTTAAATTTTCCAGGCTCACACTCACCTCCACTCGCACTCACAAGCGCCCACTCACGCTCGCATTCACCTCCGCTACTCTCACTGGCACTCGCACTCACCACCACTCACAATCACTGGCACTCACTCACACTTGCACTCGTGTCTGCTAATACTCACTGGCACTCACTCACACTCGCACTCACCTCCACTTACACTCACAGGCACTCAATCACACTCGCACTCCCCTCCACTCACACTCACTGGCACTCACCATCACTCACAATCACTGGCACTCGCCTCTGTTAACACTCACTGGCACTCAACTCACACTCGCACTCACCTCTGCTCACACTCAAAAGCGCCCACTTACCCTCACTGACACTCACTCGCACTCACCACCACTCACAATCACTGGCACTCACTTGCACTCGCCTCTGCTAACACTCACTGGCACTCACACTCGCACTCGCATCTGCGAACACTCACTGGCACTCACTCACACTCGCACTCACCTCCACTTACACTCACTGGCACTCAATCACACTCACTGGCACTTACCATCACTCACAATCACTGGCACTCACTGGCACTCGCCTCTGTTAACACTCACTGGCACTCAACTCACACTCGCACTCACCTCCACTCACACTCAAAAGCATCCACTTACCCTCACTGGAACTGACTCGCACTCACCACCACTCACAATCACCGGCACTCACTGGCACTCACTCACATTCACACTCACCTCCACTTACACTCACTTGCACTCACCTCCACTCACATTCACTTGCACTCACCATCACTCACAATCACTGGCACTCGCCTCTGCTAACACACTGGCACTCACTCACCTCCACTTACACTCACTGGCACTCAATCACACTCGCACTCACTTCCACCCACTCTCACTGGCATTCACTCGAACTCGCACCCACCTCCACTCACACTCACTGGCCTTCACTCACACTTGCACTCACCTCTGCTTACACTCAATGGCCCTCGCGCTCATGCCTTTGAATTGAATTTGAGTGAGTGCACTCATGAGTAAGTGCACCGACCTATGATCTCAGTTTTCATTTTCTGCTGGGTGCAGATTTTTAAAGTGCCTCCAGAGAAAGGGCATGGTCAGCGCGATGAGCACTCATAGTTTCAAGGATGGTGTCGACACCGCACGCCGCTCATGCCCGGAAACGTTGCATTTCTCCTACTCCAATGCATCTGCATTCAAGTTTTTGGACTTTGGAAGCAGCACTGACACAGAAGACAACTTCAGTTTTTCATATTTCAGAACGGAGTTTTGCTTTATTCGCCGAACCGCTTTAAAGCTGCTGTGCACTGATATACAGTAAAGGTATGCTGAATGTTCTGAAGGTCCCAATTCTTATCTGCATGGTGTTACATCCTTTGGTCCTGATCAATTGCCGGCTGCCTTGCAGGGAGTTGAGTTTTGTGGGAAAAGACAGCCAGAAGCATACCTCAGCATTGCGCTAGGGCTAGTCACTAGCGTTAAATTTTTTTTTAAACCTGAAGAAATTTATTACATAGAAGGATGATATTTGCTAGAATGTTGCATTAAAAATGTATATTACGAAATTTTTTATAGGTTTTATTTGTGGGAAGCAACAATGATGTTTTTGTAGAACTTCATTTTTTCTATAAAATTTTTTTTTAGACATTCTAAAATTTCATTAATACCCATGTTGTTTGGGACTAGTGCATCAGAAAGAAAATTTCTTCCTATCCAATTTGATACTATACAATTTAGTATCAATAATGCTTTGTGATAGAAAATGAAAGTATTTACTAGACTACCCAAAAACAGCTGCTTTACCCGCAGGCAGAAAAGTGTTAAGTTGAACCTCCAAAAAAGAGTAGAACTAACTATTGGGCTAGTTGGTCATGCATTACTGTTGAGGGGCAAATGCGCTAAAAAAGAGACCCTTACACACAACAAATGCAACCAAGCACCTGTGTTTTATGTACTCTTCTTGCATGTGGATTGTTGTTAGCTCTAATTACACTCGACAGTAATGCCCCAAAACAACATATGGGCTACGAATGACACCGTAGTGGGCAGGCCTCAGGATTAATTTCGATCACCTGGGGTTTTTTAATATGCACCCAAGTATGGCAAATGAGTGCTTTTAGCATTCAGCCCAAACTGAAAGCAACCGCGGCAGCTGGGGATCCGACTCGTGACTCATAACAATAAAAGGTGCACATGGCCCTTTTTAGTCAAGCTTCAAACGAGTGTAACATCTTATTTAGCGCTTCAAACTTATTTTCAAGTCCATCAAGTTTAGTACTGAACTACTTCTGCAAAAATTTCATTATCTTTTTCCCATAAATGCACTAACCCCCAAAATTCAAATTTCCTTATATCTGCAGGATTTAAAAAAAATTTAACAGCAAATAATGAAGAAAATTGACTGCTTTAGGGCACTAAATATCATAGTGCTGATTGCTTAATTGTGTGTGTTGTGCGTGTGTGCATATACATATATATCTTGAAATAAAGCGAAGTGTGCTTGCCTTGAATTTAAGCCACATACAGACGAAAATGCCCAGGGCGTTGACCACGAGCCAGACAACGCCACCACCAAAGAGGGCGAGGCCTCGAACACCAGAGAACAGCAGGCAGAGAAGAATGAAGAAACCCAGAAGCACCCAGACCAGCAAGAGCCGCTTGTAGCAAACATTGTAGAGGGTGAAGCGCACATCGTGCACAAGAACTTGCATGGCTGCCACATATTCTTCCACAGTCAGCTGCACACAATGCCACGAGAAACCTGAGGCACATGCCAAATGACACTGGTGACAAACACACCAACCACAGCTTGCACAAAGTCAGTATAAGCCTTGCTAAAAGAATGCATCTGTTAGTTTTTAATCCTTTCAGGTGCCAATTAATTCTGTTTATTGAAAACTTACTTTCCCCACATTTCTTGCATCTTCAGAATCATACGTGTACAGGTGCAGAATAGTTCACAATTTTCAACATTTTAGTGAGTTTTGCCAAGTTTACAGAATGTGGGCTCCATGTGAAAACTCACTACAGGAACATTAGATATGAGAACATCAACTATTTCATGTCTAGCAGGCTTAAAAGGACACTAAAGGCAAATATTAGGTCAAGCTAAAGCAATAGATTAGCGCTTGAGAATCTCTAAGGCATCAATATTATCGCAAACAGAGCCTTAGTAGTAGAGAAATTTAGGTAAATGCAGGACATGATTAGAGACTCCCCGAGATATTCAAGTACTTGCTCGATGACCAAGGCACTCCTCATTTAAATTCAGTCACTGGTACTTGACCACTCTTTATAAAAACATCATTATATTGCATTCTAAGACAAAATAAAATGCTACTTGTCCAGTTCTATTTCATTTTTAAAAAAGAAGAACTCATTGGTATTACCCTTGACAAAGACGTGGGCGGTTAAAAGGCTTCGTTTTCGCTCGACTCTGCGCCGTCCGCGCTTTCGCATTTCAGTAGTTTCGTTATCTCGTAGGACTGCGCTGGTTTTGCTAGATCACGAAACTTGCACAAACTGCAAGTAGCAGAGATCCTGCTTCCATGTGATGTCGCGGGATGCCTGAATGGTCCACGCCACTTGACCAAAAGCAGCTACAGTGGCAAACCCACCGCTCTGCCTTGGCTTGCATTCTCCATTAGCGTTTTGCTCAACAAGCCATACCGCCGTCTGTTGGGCACCGTTTTACTAACCGACGGCAGCAAAGGGCAGTGACAGTGTATGCACCATCACCACTCCCCGGTTGGGTAGCGGGAAAATTGAATGGCGATAAAGGTATTCGGACCCTTAAGATGCTATTTTTTCGTAAACTGTCTTTTCTTGGCAAGAAACAAGCGCTGCAAATTTTTTGGAATAGTATTTGAACAGTCCACATTGACTCAGTATTTTCCTTTAGTGTCCCTTTAAAAAGCACCTATCCAGGAACTAGAAAATTATACTTGGTGCGATGCACTGTTAAAAACGATGAATTTCGTTTCACTAAAACGTTTTTCACCCGTTATTCAGACTTGCAGCACAATTTCAATAAGAACAGTTTCAAGATGTATAAAACACATTTTAAATATCATTACTTCTATCAACGGTTTTGCTGTTGATGCAATATCTTGACACACACGTGTGATCGTGTACACAGCACCTTAAGGGGTTGAAACATTGTTCTCTCCTCAGTATACACAGCAAAAACCTGCTTGGGTAAACACTTCAGTAAGGCTGCCTAACATGCACTTCAAAGCAAGACGTTAATACACATAACTACATGAGGATCAGTGTATATGTCGGTCTCTTCGATTTGCCTACACGCTGAGAACCAGTTCTCAATAGTGCTGCATATCGTGAGAATCGGTGTATATATAGGTCGCTTCAATTTGCTTGCACTTTATGAACCAGTTCTCAGAAATGTGAGAATCAGGGTACAGTCGACTTCAGTTAATTCGAAACTAACAGAACCGATGAAACTCATCGAATCATCCAGCAAGTCGAATTGAACAAAAGGCAGAAGAAATGCCGAAACACGCCGCTGACTCACTTGGCAGTATTGCATTTAATGTTAGCTTTGCCGCAATACAGTTGTGTTATGCACAGAAGCATACCAAGCGAGGAAAGCTGCCACTGTTACGTGACATAGCAAGTGTTCCTTCATTTACGCATGCACATGCACCATCTCCGGTCACAGTACGAGCATGAGACACCTAATAAGTTTACCGGCAGGCCTTCAGAGTTTTAGATAGACCCCTGCTCTTTTGTTGGCTTTAAACGTCCCCTCAGCTATCCGAGTTGTGTCATTTTACTGCTTTTTTTTTCGCTAGCTTTCTCAAAACACAAGTCAGTGTCAGTGCACACTGTCAGTGCACAGTGCGTGCAGGAGAGTGTAATTAAAGAACGCATACTAGGCCCCGTTAACGGTGTCATATACGAAACACGCATGGCAGGCAAAACGAGAGCTCAAATTGTCACAGCAACATCAGAAACAGCTCTGAAAGGCTGCCAGTATGATTATTTCCCATCCGGGTGCTTGTACTGTGACCGGAGACAGCATCTACGCCCCTGTAGTATTAGGAACATGTAATATGTCCCGTAACAGTGGCTCGTTTTCATTCTTGGTATGCTTCACAGCAGAACACGGCTGTATTGCAGCAAAGTGGACCAGTCAAATTAAAATTATTTGGCGAAGGCCAATTTTGAGATCGAAATAATGGAACCTTGGACACATAGAAGTGTATGGGCGCTGGCTGGGACCTTCGGTCAGAATCGAATTAGCCGTAGAAAATCGGATTAACTGGAGTCGAAGTAACAGAACTCCACTGTACATGGAGGGCTCTTCAATTCTCTTGCACTTTATGAACCAGTACTCAACAGTGCTGTTTCTTTGTGAATCATTGTATATAGAGGGCTCTTCAATTTTCCTGCACTTTATGAACCAGTTCTCAACATTAACTCACATGGTGCAAGTTCAGGGTAGTATTGGTGTGTCTCGTGGCACAAAAATCAAGAAGTTGTCCTTGTGCTATAACCAACAAGTGCAGCACTATGTTGTCTTCTACAAAGAGTTCACATGATATCTGCACAATGTGCATTTACAAATCAGTGATTGCAAGAGCATCTAGAATTCGTGCCAAACTCATTTCAGCATGTCATGGTGACAATTGGAGCGCTGTGCTCCATGAACTGGTGTTCAAACTGCAGACAAATTGAGCAAACTTTAGGTTACACACGACGCATTCAACTTGAAAATTTGTTCATCTGAACCTACTGATATACTATTTTGTAACACGAATTGATTGTCAGTGATCAATATGTGCACAGACAGAAAACATGACATTCTACTGTTGATAATGTAGTCTGAAACTTCAGAGAATACTGATAGTAATAATAATAATTACCAAGAGGGGCAGCTTTGTCCCTCTGAACAATAATGTGTGCAACCTTTGATTCTGGAAAAGTAACTGCTCAGGCTAACGTAATCATTCCCATAGGACTTGTTAGAAATGTCAAATAACGGCACTTCCTTCACTTTCACAGAGGTACAAGCTCTTAAGTGTAGTGGTGATGCACCATCAAGTCTTATGTAGCATTCAATGTCAATAGTCACTAATTGTACAAGCACAACCACCAGAGACAACAAAGTGTGAATTAAACCTGTCTGTTAGCCATTTGCTGTCAATTCTTACACTATTTGCAAACAGTTTGCAGAAATTTGAGAAGGTGCCACCTTGGCAAAAATTATTAAATACAGTAAACTCCTGTTTAGACAAACAGAAATAAGCTGAATTTTGGGACATAATGAACAATGTGTGATCATTTGGTAGGTTTTCTCATAGACCCAATGCAAAGAAAAGCCACTAAACACAAACCGCTAATTCAATCGAGCCATTCTTGGCAGTCATCACCAACACCTGCTACTTGGCTCAGGCTTTCCAAGTCTGCCTGGATCAGCAGACTTGGAAAGGGTAACTCTGCTAGCAATACACAAGAAGCAAATGGTGTTTCTGTGGACATAAACTACACCAGCATTGAGAACACCGAAACCTGCAGGGCTTACACCACAGAAACAATAACTGAGAAGGTTCTCGGGGTGTCTCCATAGGCCGATAATTATGATGAGATCACTGCCCAACAGCCACAAGAACCAGCAGTGTTCATGCATGATGCAGATGATAATTCTCTGAATACTCTGGCATATTTTTTCAACATGATGGCACTAAACATTTTCTTGAACAAGCTAGCTAAAATGTCAGCTTTTGTGACAGCACACAGATTTTTACAGAACCAGCAGGAAACAATAATTCAGTTATTCAAGAGGGAATGAAGCAATACTTTGAATCGTGCAAATTCAACAAATGTTTTTTTTTCATAATCTGCTTGTTTCAGTAATTGTTTTATGTCGTGCATATTTGGGTGCACCAGGAATGGTAGATTTAGGGTTTTGTGGATCACTTCTGTTAAGACAAATTTTTTATAAGACAAAGATATTTTAGTGGTCCCTTCAAGTTTGCTTTAACAGGCGTCTACTGCCCTTTCCATATCATAGCAGCATTATATACAATGCTTGGGAATTTCAATGTGTAGCATTTCTTTGCTTACTTTGCATGGGTGTGAATTAAGAAAATTTCTCAGTTCCTCAAATTCCGATGAAGTCCCATAACTCACCATCTACACCAAAGTTAATGTAGCTGGCCTTGGTACTATGCTCAATGTTTTCCTGAACCCAAGTACAGTGAAAAATTGGGAAGAACCACAAGCATGACCGTTGCACATGCACCCTTAGCATATAAAAATTGGTTTAATAGATGTTTAAAAAAAATTTTGCTGCAAAAGAAAATTGAACTCATTTTGGCAACCTCCATAACTGTGCAAGTAGGCTGTGGTAATTCTAGATGCAACTAAGAGGCTTGAAACTTGTTCAAATGTCACAAGTTCCAAAACAGGAACAAAACTTGTTGCCAAATCTGATTATGACATGCAAGGATAAGCTGCATAATAACTTGAGGGGACACTAAGAAAAATATCTGTTCAGCCAAACTGGCAGTTCACATCACCAGAATAGCGAATATAGATAGCTTTAATTGAAAGCAGTTTGCTGAAAGCAGGTACTTGGTGTGCCAGAAAACAACTACCAAAGAAAAGTAAAAGATAGCAGGCAACACCACCTGTCACTTCCAGATCAACTTTGCTCACATGACGTCATAGACCATGGCAACGTCAGGTCACGGCTAAAGATCACCAAAATCTAAAAAATATTGCTAGATTTTAGGCATCACACACTGATGCCACTAGTTTCATACTTTTGGTACAAAATTCAATGAGGTTATATCGGCCTTCTATTTCTGCTCTACGAAGTCCTTTTTTTCATTGAACAAATGCAGGAACAGTTTCAAAAAAGTTACGTGATCCTATCCACTGTGGGAATCAACGTAAGCAGAGCTTTCTGTGCTGTTTGTGTTGATTGACAATAATTGGCAGTGATTTTTACTGCAAATGTTTAAGTTCATCAGCATTTTGTGCAATACTAGAGCTATGAGTTGTTAAACATTACTTGGGTGCACCACTTGTGTTAGTCTATGGAGTACACAGAACACATCGCAAGACCTATTTGCATAAGGCATTGTTGTGTGCCATTGTTCATAGGTGCTGACCACAGGGGGGGGTGCTTGTTTTGTGCACTACACAAAGGTGTTTTGTTTCGTGCACTCCTTTGGACTGTGCCCCGGCCAATCGTTTTTTGTTTTGTGCACTCGTTTGGCTTTGCTGTCTAACCACGTTCACACCATGGATTCAGGGTGAATTTGGGAGCACAACGACAGCTTCACTGGCATTCCACTTTCAGAGTGGATTGGCCCCAAACTGTTTCTTAAACCTGGAACACGCTTTTGGCCCTCCATTCCTTGGTGGTCTTACCTTCCTGGTATTGTATTTCAGGAAACCGTGAAAAGCAATGGACAGATATCTCATCAAGAAGAACAGACCTCCCAAAGAGGATAACGAAAGGACACGCAATCCAGCCGGCATGGGACCTTGAATGTCCGCTTCTGAACCTACCAAGGATTGCCTTAGTGGCACAGGCTTGACATCTGCCGCTGTAACCACTGCCTCCACACGCACACGAATTGTTGGTGGGGATCCAGTCCCTAACGTTAAAGCACAACAGGGACGACATTAACAACCAGTTGGCAACATGCGTACAAATGGCTTTTGTATGACACATCAGTGGACAAGGTATTTTGTGAGACCTGTCACACCGCTTGTGAGGAGAACATTTTTCTTCCAAATATTTCTAGGGATAAGGATTCTCACTCGACATTTGTGCAAAATGGGTTTTCTAACTGGAAAAAAGCACTTATAAGATTTAAAAGTCATGAGGCCTTGTATCCGCACCGTGCGACCATGAGCGGAACTGCAGCTGTGAAAAGGAGGGTGCCTGTAGCAACTACTTGTGTAACTGGGAAGCAAAAAAAAAATGGAAGATGCAATGAAAGCACTGATAGTGACATTAGCTTCATTGCAGTACTTAGCATGCCAGGGGTTGGCAGTACGTGGTCATGATGATGCAGAAGGCAATCTAAGACAGCTTCTGGAAATTTGCACCAATGACATTCCAGAACTACAATCATAGCATTCTTAAACTAAGTGGCTCTTCCACAACATTTAAAATGAAATGTTGAAAATTTTGGCTCATGATATTCTCCGGTCACTGGCAAATGAGGTTCGTGAAGTGGGGCACTATGCCGTGATCATGGATGAGACAGCTGACATATCTGCAAAGGAGCAAATTTTGGTCTGCTTTCATGTTGTCAAAAAGAACTTCTAAACACATGAGCTGTTCTGTGGCTTTTATAACACTGCGGACACCAGAGGGGCCAGTATTTTTGCCCCGAAGGACACAGAATAGCTCACTAGACTGACAACATACCAAGAAATCACTCAACATTACAGACTCAGCCACAGAACACTCCCACCCACGCATCCACAGCTCACGCAGATTCAAGAGACAACACTCAGATTGTTGCAAATCAACACGTTCCCACACACAAGCAGGCTTCATCTCGTGTTCCCAACTCGGTATGACAAACAATGCAAATACTGCGAACAGCTAGGAACCCTCTCGCACATTGTCATAGATTGCAAACAAAATCCAGACCTGCTTCCTCTACCCCCTACCCCCCCCCCCCCCCCAAGAGCAGTGGGGGATGCTGCTGTTGAGCTCCTGCCTCTTGGACCAGATCATGTTAGTTGAGAGGGCAGTCGCAGCCAAGACTGCGCATGGATTTCCATGAAGAGGGAACCACTCCTGCTAATCAAGCCATCCTTACGTTCATTAAAGATGTTTGCTCTCTCTCTCTCTTTCTGCCCTTCTAAAGGACATCCTCTGCCATTTTAATCTTGGCAATGACAATTGCCATGGGCAATAATATGATGCCGCTGCAAATATGAGAGGACAGCACAGTGGGATGCAAGCCCTCATACAAATGGAGGAGCCACAAGCACTGTACATACACTCTTACATATTGTTACATGTAGAAAGACATAGACGAAAGAGGCTATTTACAGGCTATTTACACTGGACTGGAGCCAGAGCGCCAGCCCGACATTCACTCGCGCCAAGGGCACAGACCCACTTTGTCGTTGTTCTTGCGGCGGCTCGTCTCTCGGGTAACTACCGATAATATCGTAATACTACCCCCCGGTGGCAAAAGCACCGTCACGGTGCTTTTAAATATCCAAGGCACGTGGAGAGTTGTAGGGCTTGAGTCGGGTGACGTGGACAATGTCACTGGTTGTCACACCGGAGGACGTAGTGGGTGTGGCTAGAACAATTTCATAGGTGACATCGGTCACTTGGCGGAGCACGCGATATGGGCCGGTATAACAGGAAAGCAGTTTCTCACAAAGGCCAACTTTACGCGATGGTGACCAAAGCAACACGAAGGTGCCGGGTGCAAAATGGACATCACGGTGACAAAGGTCGTAGCGTCGCTTCTGTTTGTCTTGAGAGACTTGTAGAAGAACGCGCGCAAGTTGACAATCATGGTCAGCACGGGCGATTGCATCACGGGCATAAGCGCTAGTTGAAGCTGTGGTGGACGGAAGCACGGTGTCTAGTAGTAGCATAGGTTCGCGGCCATACAAGAGGTAAAACGGGGAAAAGCCGGCAGTTTCGAGACGGGAAGAGTTGTATGCAAAGGTAATGTAAGGTAGAGCCAGGTCCCAGTCACGGTGGTCGTCTGAAACATATTTGGATAGCATGTCTGTAAGGGTGCGGTTCAAACGCTCAGTGAGGCAGTTCGTTTGAGGGTGGTAGGAGGTAGTAAATTTATGCTGAATGGAGCAGGCCCGCATGATGTCGTCAATGACTTTCGCCAAAAATGTACGGCCATGGTCTGTTAGCAATTGATGCGGAGCACCATGCATCAAAATGATATCATGTAGAAGGAAGTCCGCAACGTCAGTTGTGCAACTGGTCGGAAGTGCGCGGGTCACGGCGTACCGGGTCGCGTAGTCAGCCGCGATTGCAACCCACTTGTTTCCTGATGTAGATTCCGGAAATGGGCCGAGAAGGTCTAAGCCAACACGATGGAAGGGCTCGGCAGGGATGTCGAGCGGCTGCACGTAACCAGCGGGGGGCTGGGAAGGCTTCTTGCATCGTTGGCAAAGTTCACAAGCGGCGACGTAACCTCGTACGGAACGGGCAAGGCCAGGCCAGAAAAAAATCGGCCTCCGCGACCGTACTCTGTACCGTCGCGGAGGCCGAAGAGGTGTAGAGTGGCGTCAGCCGGAGAGTGTTCAAAACGGTCGATGAGTCCTCTGACGTTGGCGTCACGACGTTGCTCGTCGGCGAAATGAAGCAGCTGCGACCCAGAGAACACACAAGCAGCACCGGTAATATTGGAGGAGTCAGGGTCGTCAACAGGGTAACGCGACAGGCTGTCAGCGTCTTGGTGCAGGCGGCCAGACTTGTAGACCACAGAATACGAAAATTCTTATAGTCTCAAAGCCCATCGACCAAGCCGGCCTGTAGGATCTTTTAGGGATGAGAGCCAGCAGAGAGCATGATGGTCAGTGACTACGGAAAAAGGGCGACCGTAGAGGTAAGGACGGAACTTTGCAACCGCCCAGACTACAGCAAGGCATTCTCGTTCCGTAATGGAATAGTTGCGCTCCGATAGTGTGAGGAGGCGGCTTGCATAAGCAATAACGAGATCCTGGCCATGCTGACGCTGGGCTAAGACGGCACCTACGCCATGACCGCTGGAATCTGTATGCAATTCTGTAGGGGCATCAGGGTCGAAGTGGGCGAGAATGGGTGGTGAGGAGAGAAGAGTAACGAGACAAGAAGGTGGCGGCTTCTGCAGTACCCCACGAGAATTGTACACCTTTCTTCAAAAGATTAGTGAGGGGTCTAGCAATTACCGCAAAATCTTGAACAAAACGACGAAAGTACGAGCATAGCCCGACAAAACTTCGAACGTCTGCGGCTGTCTTCGGAACCTGAAAGTGTCGGACAGCGCGAGTTTTGTCGGGATCAGGCTGTACTTCGGAAGCATTAACGAGGTGGCCCAGAACAGTAATTTGGCGGTGGCCGAAACGACATTTCGACAAGTTAAGTTGCAGCTTTGCCTTTTGAAATACATCAAGTATAGCTGTTAGACGCTCAAGGTGAGTGTCAAATGTGGGCGAGAAGACGATGACGTCGTCGAGGTAGCAGAGACAAGTGGACCATTTGAAACCACGGAGCAAGGAGTCCATCACACGCTCAAAGGTGGTAGGGGCGTTGAATAATCCAAACGGCATTACCTTAAATTGGTATAGACCATCAGGTGTGATGAACGCGGTTTTTTCTCTGTCCATATCGTCAACAGCAATCTGCCAGTATCCAGAACGAAGATCGATAGAAGAGAAATAGCCGGAACCGTGGAGGCAGTCAAGGGCGTCGTCTATACGTGGGAGCGGGTAGACGTCCTTCTTAGTAATGCTGTTCAGATGGCGGTAGTCTACACAGAAGCGCCACGTGCCATCCTTCTTCTTAACCAACACTACAGGTGATGCCCAGGGACTCGAAGAAGGCTCAATGATGTTCTTGTCTAGCATTTTGTTGACTTCGATTTGAATTACTCGCCGTTCCGACGCAGAAACTCGATACGGTCGTCGGTGAATAGGAGTAGCATTGCCAGTAAGAATCCGATGCTTGACCACGAGCGTCTGGCTTAAAGGGCGATCGAAGTCGAAAATACCTCTGTAGGACGATAATACTTGGTAAAGGTCTTCAGCCTGCGCAGAAGACAGGTCCGTCGCAACCATTTTCTGTATCTTGGGATCGGCGGCCGAGGCTGGCACGATGGGCCTACTAAGCTCGCAAGAAGCATCGGTTGATAACGCTGCCACGTGATGGTCACCGAGACAATCAACGTTGGCAAGTCAAATACCTTGTGGTAGAATTTGCTTTGCCAATCCAAAGTTAAAGATAGGTATGCGAGTGCGATTCGCAGTAATAGTAAGCATACTGTGAGGCACGGTAACGTCATACTGTAGTGGAATGTCGGGCAGAGGAGTGACGAGGTACTCGCCATCAGGGACTGGTGGGGAAGACAAGAGTTCAATATAGGCTATTGATTTTGGCGGCAGGCGAATAAAGCCGGTGGGGCGTAGGCGGCACTGGGGTGCGTCAGAAGGTTCTGCGAGAATCGGCAACTCAGGGCGAAGGGTACTGGCAGAGCAGTCAATAAGAGCAGAATGCGCGGAGAGAAAATCGAGGCCGAGAATGAGGTCGTGGGGGCAATGAGCAATCACGGTACAGAGGACAGGAGTGTGGCGGCCGGCGATGCTAACACGTGCCGTACACATGCCGATGATAGGCACAGTACCGCCATCCGCAACGTGGACGATGCGTGCCGACGCTGGTGTGAGGAGCTTTTTCAGTCGTCGTCGGAAGGCAGCACTCATAAATGAAAGATGTGCCCCTGTATCGATGAGTGCCGTGACAGGATAGCCATCAACGTCAACGTCAAGAAGGTTTTGGTTCGTGTTTAACTTGAGCAGAGGATTTGAGGGCAGTGTTGACAACGCAGCTTCACCTCCAGAAGCTGCAGTGCCTAGTTTTCTGGCTGGGCCCGGGAGGCGATAGGCGGCGAAGAGAAGCGGCGGGGTCGGGGCGAACGAGACTGACGGCGTCGAGGTGATGGCGAGCGGCTGTAGCGGAGGTTCGGAGCAGGGGCATCAGCGGCAGTGGGTTCATGGCGGGTGGCATAGGGAACAGAAGGTCCAAAGGTGCGGGAATAAGTGGCGGCGTATGTCCGAGGAGGCGGTGGCCATTGGTTGCGGCAGTGACGAGCGACGTGGCTGATGCGACAGCAGTGGAAGCAGATTGGTCTGTCATCAGGGGTATGCCATTCGGACGGGTTGCGGCGAGATGTGGTAGAAAAGGACTGTCGGGGACGAGGAGGGCCGGTAGAGAACTGCGGAACGCTAGGTGTAGATGTTGAACACACGGAGTTCAGACCCATGTTCTCAAATTCCTGCCTGACTACGGCCTGAATCATGGCAATCGTGGTTGCTGGCGGATCGGGAAGCGTCGTGGAGAAAGTTGGCGAACAGGCGGCCTCGAGCTCGCGGTGAACAATACGGGTGACGTCGTCACAGGTGGTGGCCTGACGCGGTCGACCCTCACAGGTCGACGTAGCAGCGGTGTTGGGTAGCCGCGTGATGTGGTGTGTGATACTGTGGCTCTTGGCTTGTTCAAGGCGACGGCATTCTTTAATGATGGCGTCGATTGTCGAGACATTGCCGAAAACAAGCAAATTGAAAGCGTCGTCGGCGATGCCTTTTAGAACATGGGACACTTCATCTGATTCAGACATAGCATCGTCAGCTTTGCGACATAGAGCCAAGACGTCGAAGATGTATGAAACGTACGGCTCTGTAGATGTCTGAAAATGAGACGCAAGAGCCTTTCTCGCGGCAACCTTGCGGCCAATGGGGTCGCCGAACAGTTCCCGTAGCTTTTCTTTGAAAGTGTCCCAACTGCTTATCTCGTCGTCATGCGTCTGGTACCACACACGTGGGGTGCCGCCAAGATAAAAGATGACATTGGCGAGCATAATTGTTGGGCCCCACCTGTTATTAGCGCTGGCATGTTCATATAGCTTGATCCATTCGTCAACGTCCAGTCCCTCCAGGCTAGAGAACACACCAGGGTCGCGATGTTGGGCAACCATGACGATTGGAGCAGTCGAACCAGCCGAAGCCGTTGCAGAGGCGGGCTCGTCACCGGGAGGCATGGTGACAAGCTCGATGTACCGATCACTCCGGAGTTCCGTGGCGAGGACGGGGACCGCTGACCTCCACCAGAATGTTACGTGTAGAAAGACATAGACGAAAGAGGCTATTTACAGGCTATTTACACTGGACTGGAGCCAGAGCGCCAGGCTGACATTCACTCGCGCCAAGGGCACAGACCCACTTTGTCGTCGTTCTCGCGGCCAGCTCATCTCTCGGGTATCTACCGATAATATCGTAATAATATATACGTAACTGGTGCTGCAGGACATGAGTCAAAGTGGAAATGTCTTGCGATTTAGTGGGCAGGATATCAGAAATGATAAACTTTGTTACGTGCTCCCCAAAGCGCCTAGATATGTTCCAGGCATTTCAGAAAGAAGATGAGAGTGTAAACTTGCGGATGTTTTGTCCCATGAAGTGGATGCTAAGGGCCACTTCTCTAAAGTAGATTGTTCATAACTATAGCCACCTGATCTAGTTTCTTCATGGCCTAGCATCAGAAGAACGAAATGATGCCAGAGCCAAAGCGAGTAGATTTTTGAAAGCGCTGCCAAAATTTGACACATACTTCACCCTCAAGCTCCTGACACTTGTGTTTTCGCGATTAGAAACAGTAAGTACTGTTTTGTAGAAAGCAATAGTGAGATTTGATCAAGCAGAAAAAATGGTCAAGGCCATCACGGAGAGTCTTAGCGGACTTAGGATGGAAGCATTTTGCTGATTTTGGAACGAGACAACATAGAGGTGCGTGAATTGGTACTGAATGTTAAAGAGAAAGAAGCTCCTGCGCCAAGGCAGACTCCACGACGGTATGACGACGGATCTGTACTTCAAGTATTTCCTTTGGCCAAGGACATGTACCACCATTGGTTCTACGAGGTATTAGAAGCAGTATTTCTCACTGGATGACAGGTATCCACCAGAAATGTGGCAGCACGACATTGATTGAGCAGTTTTTGACTGGGAAAGGTGACAGCACATACCTGTTGAAGTTCTGCGGGCAAAATCTTGAGCCTGAACAACGTAACGTTCACTGCAGTATGCTCATAGATATAGCAAGGCAGCACAACACACCCTTTAATATGTTTCAGGATGTTGTAGAGATGCTTTCGGGTGATAACTGTGAGCAGCTGCCAGACCTTCTGCTCAAGGTGGCTAAGCTTGTCAAAACTGCTTTGAATATCCCACTCACGTCATGCACACCTGAGAGATCGTTTTCATGCCTCCGTCGCGTCAAAATATACCCGAGGTCAACAATGGTACAAGCACGGTTGAATCACATATCAGTTCCTCATGGGCACAAAGAGCTCACCCACGAAATAAATCTCAGTAACATTGCGGATGAGTTTATTCAGAGATCAACTGTGTGTAGAAACACTTTCTCGATTGTGCGATAGCCTTTGTATAAAAGGACAGTGAACTTCATCACAGTATCATGTGCTAGCTTCATTCAAACTGTCAGAGCCCCTGACCTTAATTTATCCCCTCCCATAAAATCTGCATTTTGCCGCTTCATTATTACAACCTCTGCCCTTTGAATACTGTTCTTGTCTTTTTGTTTTGTATCGAGTTTGGTAGTTCATTTACCTTTTTGAAAGGTGAAGAAATCATGATCTGTCTTTAGATTTTATATTGTTAGCTTATGGTGGAAATGCTTGTACTGCCCAGTGTTTCTTAGACACGAAGAGCTTAAAATTTCTTTTTAATTTTTGAATTGTTAGCTTGTTGTGGAAATGTTTGTATTGTCCAGTGGTTCTTACAAATTAAGGGTTTGTAATGAGTTTGTAATATTTGAATTGTTAGCTTGTTGAAAAAATGCTTGTGCTGTCGAATGTTTTCTCTCACTTTGACTAAGAGCATTATGAAAGTCTAACAACAGCTTATGTATTTTTCAGTTTCCTTTTTCATTAATTTATTTAGTATTTTAAAAGCCATATGGTCATTCTTTTTAGCACATTCGTTCAACTTTAGAAACAAAACACTGATGTTTACATATATTGCCTCTCCGCCTGTATATATCTCTTGCCAAGGAGCATGCGGAGGGGAGGGGGGGGTTCAATGAAAATAGAGAGGGTGAAAATTGGGCCCTAGCCTCCCCCAGTAGAGTGAAAACTCAGTGCCTGTGCCATTGTTCATAGCCTGTGAGAAGGTTAACACTGTCATTGCCTCATACGGTGCAACGCATCGTGGCAAGTGTTAAACTGTAATTAAATTATGGAGCTTTACATACCAAGTCTACAATCTGATTATGAGTCACGCGGCAGTGGAAGACATCATTTTAATATTGACAACCTGGGATTCTCTAATGTGCACCTAAATCTGAGTACACAAGCATTTTTGCCTTTCACCCCCGTCAAAATGCAACTGCCTCAGTCGGAATTGAACCCGTGACCTCGAGCAATACCACTGCCACAAAACTAACATGGTGGGTACAGAAGTGTTGATTTAAAGGGCAGCCGCTTCTATAGTGTATAGACGCTGTAGTCCTTTAATGCCTGCTTTGTAGTAGAAACATACTGCAGCATACCTTGAATTTAAATTTATCCAGTTTGTCCGCAACTGCTGCCATGTGTAGTAATAGCCTTTCCTTGCCTTCTTATGTCGCCTTTTCCCTCTCCCTCTCACCCCTTCATGTATGTGAACTGTGAGCGAAGAGTGGCAAGGCTGTTACTCACTCATTTAGTGACTGCATTGGTTCTGCCTATACTACCTCCTCTCTACCTCCCCTCCAGACTGTTGCATGTTAGTACAAAAGTAAGCACTGCAGTTTCTGCACTTTTGTGGGGGGCATGGTGTAAGAATAGGCTAGGTGTGCGAACGGCGGCCGCTAAACATGGAGAGGTAGTGTCCCAACACTGGTGCATGTTTTGGTTGCTCTCCGACAGATGGCGTGACGATATCACGGGCTTACGTTGGCTATGCTAGCGCCGCTCACTCCTATCTCAATGTGGCTCAACATTTCTTTTTCTGGTGTCAGGCATGCACATGTGAGTGTGATGGGCAGGAAATGTTTTGTTCCCCGCTGCAGAACAGGTTACAAAGGCTGTACCGAGAAATTGTCTCTCTTTTCCCCACCGAAAGAACGCTTGAACCTTTGGCATCAAGCTATCCCAAGGAAGGATAGAGTCCTTCAGCCGAATGATCACGTCTGCGAAAAGCACTTCGAGCCTCATCTTGTGTCCAAGACCTGGACAGCAAGACCTGGACAGCATACTACAAAGGACACGTCTTGGTGAGTGCTCCGCAAAAGGGCATCACTGGCGAGCGATGCTGTTCCCACAAGATTTCCCGACTGCCTGGCTTACCTATCGAAAACAGTGAAAACAAGGAAGCGCCCGGTGGAAAGACAACCGTGATCGCAGTCGAAAAGAGGATGCGCTGCATCAAAAGATTGTAACTAGGAAGAAGCCTCGTGTAGCAATGACAGTGGTGGCATTAATGGAAGCTCGTTTCAAGCGTTGCCGAGTGCACCAGAGCACGACATGGATGCGTTTGAAGAGCAAACATGTGATAAAATGCCTCAATCTGCTGGTCCTAGCTCATCCCTGTAATCTGCATACGCTCCGTTCGCAAGCTTGTTCGGCGATTTACCACGATCGTTTCTTAAGTCAAACTCATAGGGATACCACCTGCTCGACTTTGGAGAAGTAAAAAGCGTCATCTTCTCCCAGCTGGAGCACACCAAAAAACCTGCAAGCCGTTTACTGTCAGATGCATGCCTATCACCAGTGAGCCCCGCATCTTCCTTGGTAACCACTAAAATTGTTGAAATTCATGAAGATATGCTGGCAAACATAACCGTGATGGGCAGGTCAGTTTCAATGGCAGATGTGCAGTATGAAGGTACTTTAACAACTATGGATGACATTAAGGCTTTCTTAGAGCATGTTGATAAGACAAAACTGTGCAATGGTGGACCGAGCACTCTGGAGTACTCGCACGCTGAAACAAAATGTGCATATCTTGACAACAACCAGAGATGGCAGCACAAGAGATGCTCTATTGTTCTCAACCCTAGTGACTCGAACTTATTAGTATGTCACAAATGTTCTGGCCTTTCAAACGTCCTGCGAATGCACCAGAAAAGAATAGAAGAAAGAATGAGCAGGCTTAGGCCTTCGGGTACGCGTACGTTGACTTTATACCAGAGCAAGGACAAAGTTGCAGCCCTGCGTTGGGCAAATTATGCTCTGAAAAGGTCGAAAAATTGTTTGCTCAACCGCTTTAAAAAAATGGCGGTGGAGCTTGCAGAAGCTCTTATCCACATGCAAAAAATGTCAGAAGAACTGGGCGAGAAACTACGCACAATAGATCTCCCTAGTGCTCAGTTGACCGGGATAAAGGAGTGCGTAGCAGCAGCGAGATTGACGAACAAAAAAAGTAGACGGTACACAGAGGATTGGCTTCTGATGTGCTTGCTATTGCAGATACGCAGCCCATCTGCATACTCGTTCCTGCGAGGTAATGAGGTGCTCCCCCTTCCTTGCGTTACGACAGTGCACAAGTACCTGAGCATGATAAGAGTCAGGTGTGGCTTTGACAAGAGGTTTTTCACAGCCTTTAAGAAGAAGATGGCCACTAAAGACGATTTTCAATGCCACGGAATACATGTTTTCGATAAAATGCGCGTCCGAAAGGAAATTCGAGTTCATTTGAAGACGATGACATACAGTGGCTTCACTGATTATAGAGATTCTTCAGAGGCCCCCGATGACCTTGCTGACCATGGGCTTGTATTTACCTTTCAGTCTTTTGGTGACAAGTACTCTCAGCCAATAGCAGTGTTTGCAAGCAAGGGCCTCACAAAGGGAGCTGTACTTGCTCAGCTCGTCTTAAAAGCATTATTCTTGCTTGAAGACTAAGGCTCCCGCGAGCCTTAGTTGACGCGGTCGTCTGTGATGGCGCAAGTATGAACCATGTGATGTGGAAGGAGTTCGGCATCACTGGAGCATTGCAACGTACCCGGAACTACTTCATCCATCCAAATGATGAAAAATGCGATGTATGTGCGTTTTCTGACACACCCTATCTTATGAAATGCGTTTGGAACCGTTTACTTTCACAGAAAGTGTTGTGCGTAAATGGCGAATGCGTTCACTGGGCACATTTTGACAGGCTGTCTATGGAGGATTCTAAACAGCCGCGAAATTTGCGTGTTTGCCCCAAATTAACTCTGTCCCACATCAACCCTTCAACGACCGAAAAAATGCGGGTGAAGCTGGTCACTCAGTTGTTCAGCTTGAGTGTAGCGAAAGGCTTGGAATTCTACTCGAAGAGAGGCACAAAAGGGCTCGAAAATGTCAAGGCAACAGTAGAATTCACACTAAGGCTTAATGATCTTTTTGATGCTCTCAACCGAAACCATCCAAAGGAAAGCATCACTGTTGGCAGCAGAGATTTGAGGGTCCTGGCCTCGTCGTTGCATTGGTTAAATAAATGGGAACAAGGTGTCGTATCAGGAAAAATCTCAAGAGCAAGTTTCCTAACCAAGCAAACCGCTGAGTGCCTTCATGTGACTATTTTGTCCGCACTGGAACTACCAAGATACCTGCTAAAGGAGTGCGGTTTCAAATATGTTTTAACAGGAAAACTTAACCAAGACGTGTTGGAACGCTTCTTTGGGATTATCCGACAGGCTGGTGGCCAAAATGACCACCCATCTATGCCCACATTTCTGCAGTTTTACAACATGTTATCAGTTTACAGTTTGATTAAACCTCCTAAATTCGAAAACTGTCAAGTTGAATATGAATCTCGGCAAGGTGCACCTGTACTAACGCTCAAAGATTTGAAACTTGCTTTTGACGACAGTGTCAAGTCAGAAAGACACCTTAAGCAACTCAAAGAGAAGCTAGATGGCCTAGTTGCTGCTGAAGAGGAAGTTGACCATGCGTTCAACAACTTGCATGAAGCACCGGCAGCTGCAGATTGCATAATTTATTATTTATCTGGTTTTATATGCCGCAAGTACATACTTGAAAAGCACAACGGGTGTGAAATGCCATGAAGTGTTATTGGAAGAAAGCGCACTTCATCATCAGCCGGAAAGCAGCCTTGTTCTGTGTAAAACCAGGGGAGGCCTTTTGACCCAAAGCGAAGTCTTTTTCAGTTGCTGCATGCAACGAAGGTGGAATTCCACAAGCATGCGGCTTTCACAAATGCCTATGAATTAATATTGGACAACATGCTTGATAAGTACAAGTTTCAGTTCTCCTGTGCCGATCATAAAGAAGAAGTTATGGCTGGTGTGCTACACAGTTATGTAGCCATGAGAATGAGGCAGTTCTGCAAACAACAGAAATCTGAGGCAAAAAATAAGTCGCAGGAGCTGCGAAAGCTGTCGAAGCTTCAGTAGGTGAAAACTCTACGTTTAATTTGCTGAATTAAATGATGGGCATCATGAACTTACCTGTGTGCGCGAAATGTGTGCCAGTGTCCAGTTTGTTTATGGAACATTAATGCTTGTACAAATAATCCAGCTTATGGCATGCTCTCTGTACATGTCAAATAAATGCCAACCTGCACAAAACTTTACTGCTTTTGCGTCCCTGGTTTTTAGATGACAGTCGTCCATATGATTGACTCACGCGGAGCAAATGCCGACAAACCAAGGCTAGTCCATCCTGTACACTAACATCACAACCACCTCTACCAGAACATTCAACTTCGGTTATTAAAAAATGCGGCCTTCGAATAGTCACATTGGAAAGTTGTTTTGCAGCGCATTACAATTTAACTGAGAGCTTATACAGGTTACAGTAGACGTAAAACTAGTTTTCGCACGGAGGTTTAGATTTAGTTTAACGTAAGAAGCGAATTCGAATGTTTTATTGACTCTTTTCACATCCGTAATGACTCTCGCCCTGCTTCTCTGGTTCAAAACCAAGGCCCTTGTGTCTGTGTCGCCATCTGCCGAGGGCGACGCGATACATGCACAACTTTTTTCTGCCTGGATGGCCTTCATTCAGCCACCTAGCCTATTCTTACACCGTGGTGGGATGTCATGGATAATTACAGTAGTTGAGAGGATATTGTGGCAACGCCCAGGGAGCTCCAAGAGTGCATTGCGGCAATGTGATGGAAAGGTCAAAAAGAGTTTCTTGCGTCGCCTTTTCTCCCTGCCCCACTCCTGCCATGTGTATACCCCGCCCTAAATAGTTTTCGGAATACGGAATCCAAGTAAAATCTAAATTTCATAGCAGCCTAAGCACAGGTCCTTCAACTGATGGTAGAGTTGATACTCCTCCATACAATCATTACATTCCTGACATACATTTCACACTCTGTGGTGAAGTCGCATGAAAATTTAACTTAATCTCATTTTTCGTGCTCCGAAATATTCTGAGAGCAGCTGTACATGCTCTGAACCACCTCCCAATGTGGCATGCAAGGCAATGACGACGACGGTGACAGCAGCAGCTGCAGTGGAAGAGTCGAAGGAAGTGACAACAAACGCTTTGCTTTAAAAGTAATCTATCAGTGCAGCTTGATAGAGTATTTCCCTTAAGATGCTCAAAACAACAAGGCTTCTTTATGTTTTAAGGACTGCAAAACAAAATTGAACAAACAACAGACAAGCGCATATCCAGACTGTTTACTTCAATGAAAGCGTTCTTTTAGCTGCGAAACTAGACTAACCGTAAGACCAGTGGCCATCAGCTCTTCTGGCACCAGCTCGGGCTTGAACTCTGCTTTGGTGATCCATGCACAACGCCTGTTAGTTGGTAGGGCATTCACAATGATGTCACCATTATCTGCAGAAAAAAAGAAAAGCAACCAATGTTGACCTCTGGAACTAACATGGTATGTCCTAACAGCACTCACTAAAGCCAGTGGCAGACGAAGTTCTGGTAGCCAGACGCTCACTGAGGGGCACAGCAACCGATTCCAGTCTGTGTGTGGTTATGGGTGCTATGTGGTTGCTAACGGCCTGTGGCTCAGCTGACGCCCGGGGCTTGAGCCTAGCTGGTGCAGGAGGGCAGACAGCTACAGGGGGTACGGAGAAGCTGCCGGCAGCTGGAGGCCTGGGTGGCGCCAAGGGTCCCAAGTCTGTCCGCAACTCGGCAGGAGAAGGCACTGCAAATGGCAGCTATTGCTTTCAGCCCCAGCCGAAAAACTTGCACACAGCTCCTCACAATCAGCACAGAGGCAGCGATTGAGCTATAAAAATGAGCTGCCTATGTGAATGGGCAATAGGAGGACAATTTGGCATTGTGCTGATTCGAGGACACACATGTCCCACCAAAGTGTGTCCGAAAAGTGTGTGTTTTGGGTCACCAAAGTGAACATTAACATTGTAATGCCCCGAATATTTGACGTGCTCATCACATTCTCTGCTTAATCTTACTATCTGACACTGGTGAAAACACAAGTGAAGCAGGAGGTACGGCCTTCCTTGTTGTTTACTTTCGTAGCTGCCACTAAATGCAATCAATGACCAAGATATGTACAGTGCTAAGCCATACAAACACAATAATCAACTGGCACTTTTTGCACTACCAGTGGGCACTGGAGACACTGAGCTGATGCATTGTGTTATACTATGAAAGTGAGGGCTTTTGTGATACATTGTGACTGTAATTGGCATCCCAGCAATCATCCAGCACTCACCGATGGCGCAAAAAGCACCGGCCATCATGCGATCCAATTATTGCATTTTAATTGTCGAGTTCTGTACAATGATTTTATTATGAGTGTTCAGCACATTGCAGGTGTTACAAGAGGCATTAAAGGGTTAACTCAGGCTAAACTGGTGCAAGGGAAAAAGACAAATTAGTAATTGAGAAAATCAAAATTGGCTGTCAAACTTGTACAAGACACAGCAGCCATGATCATATATCAGCTAACTCATTCCTGAGTCGACTCCCTTAGACCCAGAGCCACCCATGAGTTTTAGTCCAAGTCTGAAGCAAGTCTGAATAAGCGTTACGTCTGAATGAATCAGGGCGAGTCCATGTAGGTGCAGTCTAACCACCGTATTCTAGAACGGTCCCTTAACTCTCAAGCTCAAGAAAGTGGATGGCAGTGCCACCCCTCAACGAAGTGGTCACAGTGCTTCATCAAAACTTCATGGCAATGTTTAAGAAGACCAGCATCTTCCTCAGTCGAGAGATGGTACTGTACTCAACTCAGTGAAGTGGAGAAAGAGCTTAGAGTCAAGGATCATCTGAGAACATGGGGACAAGTCTTGGTGATTCAAGGTGAGTTGAAATGGATGTGAGTCTGAGTCTGAAAGAGTTCCAGTGAATCGGCGATTAAGAAAGCCTGAACCACATATTATTCCAATTGTTCTTGAGTCCATGCGACTACAGATAACAATGAGTCCAGATGATTCTGAATGAATCTGACTCGTCGTATCCACAAGAATTCATCCAAACTATTAAGCCTGAGTGAAGTGATGTCAACAAGTGACTGGTGCTGTTATGATTGGAATCAGTAGTCTTCAATGCATTGTGAAACCATGTAGAGCCATAGAGAGCTTGGGAAGGAAGATGAAAGGATTGTTTATTTACACCTATGTACAACAGCATAAATTGGACAAAAAGGAATTGCACATTAGCAGAGTGCAGATTGCACTTCTGAGGATTTCCTATTCACAAGGTCCTTGAGTTGGGGAGAAAACATCAGATGGCCTTTTCTTCTCAGGCACTCTGCCAAAACACTGGTCAGGTCCGGAGACAACTTGCATCAGACTCTCACTTATGCAGAAACACATACAGGCACCCACACACATCCCCACTCTCTTTCTGGCAAAGGTTATAGGGAAGGGGTAGGTAAGGTCACTGAAGCACCACTCTGCCATCATTACTCTGTTGTTAGTGTTGGGACACTGTATTTTGGCTTCAGCTTCTATTAATTCTCATCAGCCCTCTCAGAAGCTGTACAGACCATCTTCTGATTAGTTACACTTGCTCATGATACTGTCTACACACACTTCCTTTCTTCCAAGCATGGCACTGGCCTTTACCTATAAAAAAAATCTTTAGCTTGGTGAGGGCACTGACGATACAATGAGCTAGGGTTTGTCCGAGTCACCAACACCATGACTAGGCAACTAATAAATTTAGCTGCTTACTTGTCTGACTGCAGAGCTGCAACTGTATCCAATAAATTAAATTTAGAAGCTGCAAGGTGTCAAATTATATACGAAGTGGTAAAAAATTCCAAGACTAGTTCTGTAACATTCAAACAGTTGGAAGCACAAGGCTGCACGCACAGTTGGAGGTAGCACCAACCCAGATAAGTGACAGTGCCGAAGGAAATCGTCCGGTCTGCCACATCTTTGATCTCATCGTCGACTGCAAACTGGAATAAAGATCAATATCAGATGTGGAGTATATTGCATGAAACCGGGTAAATCTGCCACAGAGATATTTATATGATTCAGCAAGTTTACGGAATACTGCTAAGAGCCGCGTGAGATCTTTCGTGTGGCATGCACAATTCAGGAATGGAAGAAGGTCACTGGAAGCCAAAAAGAGATCAGGAAGACCTTCTATAAGCTCAACCACCAAGAATGTCAAAACAATTCAACTTGTTCAGGAGGACCCTCAAAGGACAATCCAGAACATTGCCGCCATTGTTGGTGCCTCTTCTCGTATGGATCAGTGGAAGTAATCATAATGTCCGATTTGAACATGTACCAACCATGTTGCTGTTAAGCTTGTTTCCAGGTTGTTGACTGAAGAGGAGAAATAAAACCATGCTGACATCTACCAAGAACTTCGTCTGCATGTTGTGACTGACCTGTCCTTAATGTTGAGGTTAACTGCTGGGGATATAAACTTAGGTGTATCAGTATAACACAGACGAAATCTTCACAGTGGAAGAGCCCATCACTTTCATAATAGAAAAAGACAAGTCTGCAGCTTGACAAAGTGCTCGCCTGTCTTCTTGAACATTTGTGGCATTGCGCATAGAGAATTGCTCCCAAATGACCACACCATTCACAGCAAGTTTTACTGCAGAGTTTTAGGCATCTGAGGGAAGACATTTGGCAAAAATGGCCCAATTTGTTGCATGTGAGAAAAGGATGCAGCATAACAATGCATCTTGTCACAGAGCTCTCCTCACATGTAAGTTTCTCATTGAAAACAACACGGTCTCTATTATAAACACTCACTTTATTCACCATATTTGGCTCCTGCTGACTTTGCTCTCTTCTCAAAATTTAGAACCCAGCTCAAAGGTCTACAGACAATGAAACCAAGAAAAGAACAGGGCAAATTAATTGTTTTTTAAGTGCAATGAGGGATTAATAAGAAAAATAAATATGAAATAGGAACAAAAGACAGTTTACCGCCAATGAGAGCCAAACCTGCCGCTTCTGCAAGATGTGTGCAATGCTCTGCCAATCCACGTTTTTCATGGCACGACGGCACATGCACCGTGCTTTAGCGGATTAGTCGCGAAACGTTTTGGAAGGGTTGTGTGTGTGGCCACATGCGAGAAAGTCCCCCGAGAAAAAAAAAAGTGTTTGGACGCGCGCTGCTGCGAACACCCATGCCATGCACCGTGTTGAAACTCCGCTAGCAGCTTGACGTCGATGCGGTGCTGAAAACGTGCCTAGCGTAAGACTGCAACTCCACTTTAAAACAGAAAGCGGCCAGCCCTTTGTCCGAGTGGTCCGGACTGCACCGTGAGTCATGTAGTTGCCTCTCATTGATGGCTAGCAAATTTAACATAAACCCGTGCATTACGCTTGGGCGACACTTAAGAACATCACGTTGCTGACAACGTCTTCTTACAGCGTGGACCCTCACTTGCTGGTGGCGGCAGTGCATGCCTGATTTCACATATTCTTTTAAGGCGCGGTAACACTGAGTCGATACGAGACCGCCAAGGCGCTCACGCCAACGATTGACCGACTATTCAGCACAGTGCATCAATGAAACCATCATAACAGGCCGACAACGATGCAACCATATAAAACGTAACCAACGAGCACGAGTTGTCGTACTGCGATGGGCTTTCTTGTCGACGGCCCCGACAAGATCAGCGTGCCGACCATCATTCAACCAAACTCTGTGCGATCTGCCGTCGAACCTACAACACGATAGTGAGAGTGTCTTTGCTTGTATATATAATTAATTGTGCCCAAAATGAGTCAAACATGCCTACCCATTTAAAACGTACAAGCTTCAATCCTCTCAAGCCGCATACAGGAAGTCTGAGCCAATCTTGATACTGTTCGGCAAAGGTTAAGCCTGGCGCCGTCAAGTTTGTGCGCCCGCTACCGTCGGTCCTGAACTGAAATGTAAGCAGTTAGGATGAAGGAAACTGCTTTTATAATTCAGTTCTGGCCTTAACGATTTGAAATCAACTACACTTCACTTTGCATGGCGCTACACAATAAGTGGCAAGCGGCAGCATAGTGCTGTGCCCCCTCCCCTCCCCCCCACCATCTGTACGTCACTGTACCCGTAAGCTGCTGATTGCATTCATCACGTAGATGTGTGGGTCTGTGCATGTTATTATGCTGACAAATTTCTCAATTCCAGATATTCACTATTTACCTCTATGTCAAATGAGAAACAAGAGATGGTGCATTCGGTATACAGCAGCATAGACAACAGTCTCACTCAGTTATACCAACAGTGTCAGTGATGGCATCCGCGTTTTCTCAAGAGAACAACATGGCCTATGAATGAACACTTATGCAAGCACAGTTTTCTATAATAATGCTTTATGGCACACACAAACTGTAAGTATGGTGGAGTTACAGAAAAGCAAAAATCACTAATAAACAAACAGCCTGTAATATCTGGATCACAATTTCCTTTGTTTAAGTGGTTCAGTCGCTCATATTGACTCGTCTCAGGGTGGAACAACACGATACATATGCTCAGATATGTATGCTTTGCTACGCTTTGAGATTGTTTCATATCAGCGATGCATCTTTTCACAATATTTCATGCTAACAACGATCTGTGGCTGTAGATGTCGATGTAAACAAGAGCACCGCTTTGATAAATTCAACGTGGAAGGCTGCACTCGAAGACTTCTTGAATATAGAAAACGTCTTATAATGTGTAAAATTACTACAAAAAAAAGACCTCCAAGTGCAGAAATCCTCGACAACAAACCCCAAGGCAGCCGCAGCGGCAGACGGAACTCAGTGTGCCTTTATCGGCCACACTGTTTGCACAACAGCGCACTCAGGTCTGCTCACCCAGTAGTCATTGAGTGCTTCATGGCTTACAGGAACGACATGCAGTCCCGGAGAAATAATGATTAGCGATCCAAGAAACGTACAACTGACGCGCACTCAATGTGGGCGCAGGTACACAAATTAACTGGCGAATGTTCCGGCACCCTTCCAAAACGTTTCCAGCGGTATGCGGCACAGGGCAGCACAGTAAAATGAAAAAGGCGGATTGAGCCTAGAATGGCAGCTGTTCCCCACTGTCCACTTTCTTGGACATTTGTGGAATTGTACTAAACCTAGCCAGGGGAGTGTTAGCCAGCGCCACAAATGGCTATGACATGGATGTGCAACATCCTTTCCATCGCATGCATCAAGTGGCATGGGATGGTAGCAGCAGGCATTTGACCAATAAACTCTTGCACATTACCTCAAGGCACCAAGGTTGGAGAAGTCAAGATTCTTGCTATACAATAAGCAAAAGGCACCCATCAACTTGACTGCTGCTTAATGAAACAATAGGAAAAATTCCGACAGCCACAACCCCAGCTGAGAGTGACGTGATGCGAAGCATTGTTGTTTGGCTAGAAGAGGGGTTCTCATGAATTGTGTTATTTTTCTTGAGCGAAATGGCGACCACAGTTGTAACATGCGTGCAAACCATTGGTATGTGCAGCGGATATGGCAAAGTGGTTGTTGAAGGTGAAATGTTTTATTACATTGAAGTGTTAGAGATGATTATGTACAGTCGCGTTCATAAATTTGGAGATCATGCGAGCCCGTGGCCGAGTACATGCGCGTGTGCCGTCTGGCGGCTCGGTGCCTGCTGTCGAGAGTATCACAGGGTGCATGCGCGTCCATCCCATCTCGCTGGCCTGCGTGTTCGCTCGCTGCGCACTGGCGCGCGGGCCGATTATCGTAATTTGCATTCGTTATCACCAGGGGTGCGATCGGAGATCTTTGTTCGTTTCGCGCTCTGTCCAGCTGGTGGCATGCTTGCAGAAGACTAAGCGGCAATACGCAAAATGCGCTTATACACTTTCACAGTGTAAGACTTCTCCAACAACTTCTGTATCCACCAGTAGGGAGGCGCGATAACGCATTGGAAATATCTGAGCATAGCAGCGCGAAAGCCTGACAATGAGTAGCTTTTCTTCGAACGTGGCATTCTGCCGACGATAGCACTATGTGCCGGAAACGCCCCACTCCACAGAAAGCGCGAGTGGTGTGTATCGGCCATGGTGAAAGATATGTACTCCTTAGGTGGGGAATCTCGGCTTGCTGAGACACGATCGACCAGCTAAAGTTGCAACGGCGCGCTTCCATCGGCCCGGTGACGGCAGCGGATACCTAGCTATTGGTGGGACGAAGCAACTTCAGTTAGAACGCAGGCAGCGGCGCGTCGCCGTATCTGCTCATTAGCCCGGCGATGCCCTCTCCCTCACCATCTCCCCTCACCATGGTGACCTATAAATATATATAATTATACTTTCGCGTGTCATTCAATCACTTCGGATTTTCCGCAAAGCGCCATTGCCATACTAACGGGACATAAAATCAATGAAACATCTTTTGTCTTTAAGTTGCATTGTACCGCTGATAGGTATCCGCTGCCATCGATGCGCGCGGCTGCACCCAAAGAGTAGGTATCTTACATCGTGGTATCGGCCAGACAGTCGTGACAGAAGCGGGGAAAGCAGACGCTTCTGTAGTTGAAAAACATTGCCGAGATCGAACCAAGGGGATCGAAGATGCCGCGACGCTGCTTAGCGAACAACACTACTGGCAGCGGCGGCTGCAAATTCCAGTGAAAGACGCGCTCGCGGGTGCGCAGCGATCGAGCGAGCAGGCCAGCGAGATAAGATGGATGCGCATACGTACTGCGATACTCTCGACAGGAGGCGCCGAGCCACCAGACGGCACGCGCATGCACACGGCCACAGGCTCGCATGGTCTCCAAATTTATGAACGCGACTGTACATTATGTTACATTATGGTACATAGAGTGGTATAAAAGTTACAAACAGGGATAAGGTGCCTCAGACATAATGTACATACGTACATTACTTTGACATTAAATTATTCAATGTCCATTGTTTCCCTGGTTTCATTGATTTAACTGATTTGTGGCATTCACATTTGCCGATCCATTTTTGTTCCAGCAGGGCAGCACAGGTTTTGGGTGTCCGAGCTGCATAATGACGACATGTGGCCTCGACGTGCTTACGCTTACATTTCTTGAACTTGTGATAAGAGCTGTGATAAGAAGTGTCTTAGGGCAAGGCAGTTTAGCAGGAAATGGTCCGACAGAGCGGTGGAGAGCCTCCAAGTGGCTCCCAGGACGCACTGAAGTGGGGAGGAGTGAGCCTCTCTTTTACAGAGGGTCCTGACATCACTTACACATGCATAGGGTGTCTAGCATCAATTGTGACTTGGATTTCTAGACGCCTAGGGCTAATGTCAACGTCAACAATCACAACTAGCAGAAGAACCCCGGCGCGCTTTTCCAGGAAGCCAAGAGCAAAGCGTCAAGTGAAAAGCTATTGCACACTGTTTCATTGGCAATTTGGGAACTATCTAGGCATTCAATAACTCTAGCTGCTGGGTCAGAATGGTCAGACAGACGGCAGGAGAGACTAGGCTACACTCGACAAGAATGCTTCACATTAAAGTAATCAGGCAAGCCTGTCAGTTCGCTTGATTCTTCTCTTTTACCTAAGAGTGTCTCCTCAATGATGAGTATATGGGCAGTCGCCACTCATAGCAGTGATTGGCAAGTGATATGGTCGCAGAAACAATGACAGGAACACTGGGAGCCCTGCATCACTGTGGAAGAGGGCTATTTTGAAGGTGATAGTGTTTGAATGTAGAAAAATAAATTACTTTCTTGAAAGCAGAGCTAAGTAACTTTTAAAAAATTTATGCCAGCTTGTATACAGTAAATTGTACAGGAACTTTGGTTAACAAGGTCTGCTCAAAGCACCAGTTAAAAAACATTGAAACAACATATGGTTTTAATGGTACTTAGCAGCTACATCATCCCCACCTCATCCTCACCCACCAGGTCGAACAACTGCAGTTGAACAACTGCAGTTTTATAAATGAAGCAAGCTGGTATGCAAATACCTTTTCCCATATAGGTAGGTCACTTTGTTACAAACACTGCATTGCCCTATCGATGCAATAGTGCACAGCACAGTAAGTGCACAGCAAAAGGCTGAGTTTACTCAGAGTAAGTCCAGAGCCCTACTGAAACACACTTATTTTGTTCAGGATGCTTCTCTTCACGAAGTCATCTCCTACTGATGACCTTATGTTGTCTTAGATGCTTAGAGATAATGACAAAGAGCTGCACAGAATCAAATGTTACTACAAACAGTCATCATCATCAGGTTTTAACCTTTGAGTGCCGACAAAAAAAAAAAGAACTTCAGAAAATTACATTTCTGTTTATTGCCCATCTGGATAGTGAACTTTTTTGCAGATTCTAAATATTATAACATGAAGGTAGTGAATTCACAACTTATGTCTGAAAATACAAAATAAAAAGAACCATGTACTCTGACTGTAGATTTCAGAGTTGATAGGAGTTCAGCTTTGTCGCAAGCGCTCGATGCTACAGGTACATTTTAGAGCAAACATTTGTTGAGAAAGGTTTGCAAATATGAAAAGTCAAAGTTCTCGAAGCATGGCTACGGAGGATTTGCACTGGTTTTGTATGAGAGATCTCAAAACACGGTAAAAAGCAAAGCCCATACCTCCTTACACAAGAACCACGTTACTCTGTAGACTTAATTGCCAGTGCTGCTTTGACCTTTACAACAGACAACACATCACCTAGTTGGATGTTTTTTGCCTGCTGTAGATAGAATAAAGTCTGCAAAGTGCTATGCCATCAGACGAGTAAGGTCTGCTTCTGAAGAACATGCAAGCCTGAGGGAGCAGCAATACGGACTGGCAGCCTCCATTTTTAATATCTCAGCTGGACAAATAGAGTCTGTAGGCGCCACACGGCCAAAGAGGGGTCTTACCAGAACGTCAAAATGGATCGGGCAAGCCCGTCCTGTTACCGGCACTTAGAGTGCCTAATATGTGTACGAGATTGACTCACCCTTGACACTTTTTGCAAAAAAATATTGCAACTGGCTAAGAATCATCCACAGCACTTCAAGGGTTAATGAAAGCTATTACAAGCCCACTAAGGTGAACTTAAATTGTTTGTGTATCTTGTAGACTGCTTTGTATTGATCACTACAAGACCACTAACACATTCCAGAGCTCAATTATTTTTTAAATGCAGAAATGTTGCTGATGAATGGTGCCTGTGACAATGCCATGGGTGTTCAAGTGAACTACCGCATGCCACAAGCATTTGTGCCAAAGTATTTATATTTGGCTGATGCCTGCCCAAGTACACTAAGTGACTGAGCTGAAATTTACTGCAATAAATTTTCATTTTTATACAAAGTGCTATTATGTCAATATTTGTATGTGTGATACTTTCTTGAAAATGGAAGCATAAACAAGCAGGAGCATCAATTCTCTAAAGTGATGCCCAAGTTGGAAGCTTTGTGAACAGCTCTGAAAGAGGCCTAAGCCTCTTTCATTACTGTATCCATACTCTAGATGGTGTCACAAATCTGGCCATAGCCCTCTAAAAACAGTTGCACCTTTGGGGTGTATATTTGCCACATAACAATCGTCATCTGTCTTGTTTGTGCTTTCTTTCTTGAAAACACTATGCCTGTTACTTTCCTGTCGAGAATGCTCTGTCATGCTGATAATGCACATGCCGTTCATGACTTGGAAGTACCGGGATCGCAGCATTAAAGGAAGGAAATGCAGGCAAGACAGATGACAATTATTGTTGTGTGGCAAATATAAACACCAAAGGGTGTAACTGTTTTTAGAGTGAGGGAGGTGAGTTTGAAACTATGTAACAGCAACCCATGAAATGTGGTATGAAGGCACATGCACAATAGCCTAAGTATGCAGAGACAGGAGTCTCAGAAGGCAACATTTATGCTCATTTGGGACAGCATTCTAACAAAGAATGACCCATGTACAGTGGTAATTCGGCCGGCCGGACGGACGGCCGGACGGACGGACGGACGGACGGACGGACAGACAGACAGACAGACAGACAGACAGACACATTCTTTGCCACACCAGACAATATGTGTATTACGCCCAATAACAATGCTAGAAGCTCGACAAGACGCTATGTGTCTATGAATGGCGGCAAGATAAGATGCCTCTGTAGGGTGTGTCGCAAAAATGGTGATGAGAGAGAGAGAGAGAGAGAGAGAAAACATTTATTCAGACCATCGAGGTGGTTGCTCTTGCGGTCGAGTGGGTGGTGTCCTCATTCCAGGACTCCACTGGCCATGGCTGCGCGACATACTTGCTGGACGAGAGCGTCTTGTCCCGCCAGGGTATCGCCGGTCAGCTGTACCTCCCACCGCTCAAATGACGTGCTAGGCGTCTTTAAGTGTTGAGGTTTGCCTCGCACCCCCACGAGATGCGAAAGAGTGTAGGGCGTGTGTCGCCACACCAGGGGCAGATGCCGCGATATGTATGTGGGAGCATTTTACTGTATCTGTGTAGGTTTGGAAATGTGTTGGTCTGAGTAAGTCTGAGAGCTACGGCATCTTCAGTGCTGAGCTTTCTGTGAGGTGGAGGATAAATCCTACGGTTGAGTCGCTGGATCTCGAGTCAGTCGCAGTAATTGGATGGCAGGGGCATGAAGGTAAAGGGTGGGGATTGATGAGACGATTGGTCTTGCCCCGCTCGGTTGATTAGCGCTTGAGCTAGGGCGTTCGCCCTTTCGTTCCCCTCCAGCCCCGCGTGTCCCGGCGTCCACGTGATTTGATCGTATTCTTCCAGCCTCAGGCCTAGAATCTGAGCCGCCAGCAGCGGTGTTTGTCCGTTGGTAAAGTTACGGCAGGCCTGATTGCGAGTCGATAACGACATGGACTTCCCTGCCTAGCCTGTCTTCTTGCTTTATTACCAGCGCCGCGGCTATGGTCTCAGCCGCAGCTGGGGTCTCTGCCCTTACGGAGGCCGCGAGGGTCAAGGAGTTGTCTCTCCCGTTCACGGCGGCTACCGTGAAGAGGCCCCCTACAGGGTACACCGCCACGTCCACGTACGTCACGTACGGGTCACCCTTGAATTGTTGGCGCTGTCTGTAGACGCGAGCCTTGCATCGTCCTTCATGGAGTTCATGACTCATGTGCTTCTGTATCGGGTTCGCCTTGACCTTGCCTCTGACCTCAGGCGGGAGTGATCGCTGCCCATCAAGGGCATGGAGCTCCGTTGCCGTTCCAGTGAAGGACGGCTCTGCCCGCCGCCGTTTTCTGTAGTCTGGCCTTTTGCGAAGCCATAACCGTGTCAGACAGCTCAGCAAAGGTGTTGTGGATCCCGAGGGCCGCTAACTTCTCGTTTGAGGTGGTGACAGGGAGACCCAGGGCCGTTTTGTATGCGCCTCTGATGATGGCGTCGACTTGTTCTTGGTCGCGTTTGTTTAGCGAGTGATAGTGATACGGCATGCTATACGTTATTCTGCTGATCACCAGAGCCTGGACGAGGTGACGCATGTCCTCCTCTCGCATGCCCTTGTGGCTTCTTGTAATTCGCTTTATAATCCGTGAGATCTGGTTGGTGGCAGACCTTAGGGTTTGGATGGTGTGGGAGGCTTTCAGGTTGCTCTGGATCCAAAAACCCAGAATCCTAGTCTTATTGCCTACCGTGATCTTCTGGCCCTCATGATAGAGGTCAATAGGGCCGGGGGACTTGTAGATTCCTCCTCCGTGCACCCGGATCACCTTGGACTTCTCGGACGCATCCCGCTCGCTGCCGCAAATCTCCACGGCCGTCGCGGCCTCTTGAAGGGTCGCCTCTTTTCGCGCTAGGAAGCCCTTGGTGGCCTAGAGCGTGATGTCGTCTGCGTACAGGGCGTAACCTAGGTCGGGGATCTTCCGCAGCTCTTTGGTCAGCACTAGCATCGCGACGTTGAAGAGAATCGGGGAGATTATCGCCCTTTGCAGTGTTCAATTGTTCGGCACGTCGATCGTATCCGATCGAGTCTGGCCTATTCCGATGGTTGCCGTCCGGCCCGTCAGGTACGATTTAACGTAATTAAAGATGCGCTCCCCGCAGCTGATGTCGTTCAGTCCCTTGAGGATGGCCTCGTGAGAGATGTTATCGAAGGCCCCTTTTAGGTCGAGTGCGAGCAGGTGTTCTCCTCCCTTCGAGATGCCCTTTAGAACTTCCCTTCGGATTAGGAACGCATCTTGCGCAGAAAGATGGTGATGGCATTGGGGAACAACGTTCGTACCATCCCATACACTAGCTTTCGTTGCGAGGTGGTTTGTCGGCTTCATGTGTGTTGTGTGGCCTCTGCGAATAGATACGAGTCGAATCCGCATAAAAGCATAACTTTTGTCACCCATACCCAACCAACCTTTTGAAGCACTAATGATGTGGCCAAACGGCCAAGGCAGTGTGTCATGCAAAAATTGGCTGTCGGCCAATGTGACCGGCAAACTTCTCACAAGCTATCGCAGAAAGCTTGTCGCTAATATGTTCATATCAGTGGCTAACAAGCGATCGGTTCTGAGATTATGCATACATGCTTCTGACAACTGTAAAAAGCTGGCAACTACTGCAACTGAGCATAGAAGTTCACAGATTGGCAGAAAATTCCGAACTGCATGTACAAATGCGTGAATCTGCATGCATGAACATGCACGCACAGGTGATACGAACTGCATGCCTTCCAGCGGCTAATTGGTCCTATATCTTCACACATAAGCACTGCTGTCGTCGTCGTTCCCTTTGTCGGTGTCAGGTATAGAAATTGTTTCGATTGGAGTTGATGACCCTGACGACCTTTGTACCAAGACAAACTTGCCTCATAACCAGATTGTGGTTTTGACACGTAAAAACTCCAGAATAAAATTTTCTTTCGTCCTGAAACTAATCGAGCACCGTGGTAAGGCTGCGTGCAATGCATCGACCTCAGCCAAGTATTTCACCAAATATACACATATAGTAGCAGATAATCAATTCGCAAACTGAATTATTTTAATGTTCACAAATTGATTCAAATAGTTGAGTACAGTGAACGTCCAATTTTTCGGACTGCATAGGGGCCATGAAAACGACCGAAAAGACGAATGCATGCCTTTTACTGCCCCCCCAGGGCTCAAATCGCCACAGGCACGTCCAAAATAGCACTGAAGGCCTGCCAGTAAACTTACTAGGCGTGTCTGTGCTCGCACTGTGACAGGAGAGGGGCGGGTGCACGTGTGTATAATTAAGGAATACATACTATGTCCCGTGAAAATTGCATCTGCCTACTATTGGTACGCTTCACCGCAATACTTCGTGTATGCTTCACTGCGTACCACTGCTGTATTGAGGCGAAGCTGACTTTCTGGGAAGCGGCATTATGCAACGCGTCGTGCTTTCCGAGCTTCGAAGCCATTGGCGATTGGCGAGGAACCAAGGCGAAGACGGCGCCATTGTTAACAACGGCGAATCGTTTTAATGAAAAACACGGCACCGAAGAGCAAGAAGCTTGGTAGCGAACGTCAGAGTAGCTAGGACTAGCCTTGCTGTGGTGGTTGCTACGGCTGCCAGCGGCTCTGCGTGCGAGGGCGCCTGTTCGAGGGCAGCGCGATAATCAAAATGGCGGTGGCGGTGGCTTCGATCAATGCCGTTTCGGACCTGCGGGAATGGCAAAAATTCTGGAAAATCCGACGCCGAAGGGTTTTTGCGTCCGAAATATTAGATGGTCTTATACATGGGCTACCACGGCGGTGCCGCGAAGGAGTCCGAATTATTGGGCATGTGCGAAAAATCGGTCGTTGACTTAGCTGCATAACCCCACTGAAAACATTGCATTGCCATGAAAACACGAAAATACCACACTTTTGCGCAGCTGGCGCAAATGGCACTTGAGTGGGCGCAGCCAGGAGCATGCAAGTCGATTTTTGTAACAAAATAGCACAAGTGGTGCACAGTGGCGTAGCCAGAAATTTCGTTCGGGGGGGGGGGGGGGTGCTCACGTTGCGGCTCGGCCTCTTCCTTATAGAATTTGTCGAGGGATCAAATACATTAATAATAACTGCATTGCCATTGCCAAAGATGCTGCAAATGAATTCTTGAACGCTTTGTGCCGTCAAGACAAGTACAATATGTATTTTTTCTTACAAGAATACACTCGTATGTCCCAGAAAGTGTGCTCGAAATAACTTATATCAATGCTTCCATGTTTTCTGTATATTTAATACGTAAAGAAAATATCACACAAACTTTAGAACTATATCAGTTTGAAACCAGCAAAGGAGTGTATGCCGCTGATATGAAGAATGTAAAGGCCATGAAATGAACAAGTTGAGGGCAAATATTGTTAACCTCCCTGCCTTTCTCTCGTTTGCATCTCTCTCTCTCTGTCATTCAAGAACTTTGTTTACATTTTTGTAGATATGCAGCGACCAGGGAAAAATCTCAATGACGCTGTCCTTTGTTAGAATGTATTGCACAGGAGCAGCTGTCATCGGTCGTGTATTGTGAGCAATTGCATGAAAATTATAGTCGCAACAGAGAGCACATATAAAAAGCAGGAGTTCTGCAAAATATGCAAGGGCGAGTGAAATGAAAGTGAGCCAATGCGAATATGACTAACAGTGTACTTTATTTAGGAGTAGTATCCATGAGCATTTAGACATTTGTCTCGCTGACTAACGAGTCGTGTGATTCCCATCTGATAAAACTCCTTGGGTTGCTGCTTCAAAAAGTCTGTAACTGACTCTTTCACGTCATCGTCCGACACAAATCTGGTTCCCTTGAGGTGTTTTTTTTTAAAATGCACCAAAATGTGGAAGTCAGAAGGTGACAGGTCTGGGCTGCATGGCAGATGTTGCAGCGTTTCCCACTTGAACTTTGCCAGTTTTGAGTTAACCCCATAAGCGACGTAAGGACAGGCATTGTCGTGGAGCAAGATGACCCCATTCCTCAATTTCCCATGTCGTTTGTTCTTGGTTGGGACACGCAGTCAATCCGACGTTTTACAATATCAGAAACGCTTGATAGTCTCACCAGGTTTAGCAAATTCGATCAATCATGGCCACTGACAAGCAAAAAAAAAAAAAAGAGTCAACAACACCTTTCCAGCGGAAATGACGTCCTTTGCTTTCCTTGGGGGTGGTGAATTCAGATATTTCCACTGTAAGCTTTGCCGTCGTGTTTCAGGCTCGTAGTAGTGGCCCAATGATTCGTCCCTGGTCACAATTACAGACAAAAAGTCGTCCCCCTCGTTGTGATACCAGATTAGATGAGTCAAGGAAGCACCAAACCTCTCCGTCTTCTGGCGGTGGTTAAAAATCCTGGGCATCCATTGCGCACACAAGAGCCGATAACAGAGGTGTTCATGAATTATGGTGTGACTCGAACCGAGTCTGATGTTCACACGCCCTGCCAATTCATAGACGCTTATCCTCCGTTCTTGTCTAATGAGGTTTTGCAATTGTGTTGGGGTGATTGCACGGTGGCTTTGGCCCAGTCTTGGATCGTCTTTGCAACGTTCATATCCTTTGAACCGTTTTCTCCAACATTTCACAGAGGCCAATGAAATGCAACATTCAACGTACACGACAGCCATATGGCGACTAATTTCTTTTTCGGAAACATCTTAAGCTGTCAAAAACCTCATGACACCACACTGTTAAACTTTTGGAGTGTCCGTTATGCCACGAAACCAGGTTGAACCAGTGTACGAGTGCATTAAAGGACCTTTATCCTCACACCTGCGTGTCACCTTTGTAAATGAAAGATGACTCTGTGCCATGCACATGCCTCGCAGATAATGAACTGAACCATTATTGCACGTAGTGGGTTGGCTCACTTTCATTAGACTCGCCCTCGTGCATTAGAAATGCAAAGGTACAATGGAATATACAAATGCGAAGATGCCGCTTGATAAAGGGCAAAAAAGTGTCACTGGAAACAAAGTTCATTGCAAGCATACTCAAAACCTTGCAGCAAGATATCGAAATATACGTAAATCTACTTATGTAAGAAAAAGTCACTCTATATATTGCATCAAACAAGGCAAATAAGCATCTTGCGCAACAAAAGATTCAGAGATCACAGCCCTCCCCTCCCTCCACTCCCCCTGACGTATCGCGCACAACAAGAGGCGGCGCGCTTCCTCCCCGCTTTTCTCCTTTGCGCACAGAAGACTGAGCCACCATCGTCAACTCACCCATGCCACCCCCGCCCCATTAAGCTTTCACTCGCACATATAGCATGCTGTGCGTGGTCACGATGTTATCGCTTGTGGACTTTATATGGAACATGAGGGCGACGGCGATGGCAGGAATGTGCCTGGAGTGTCCATATAATTGCTATCGCAATAATATAATAAGAGCATCCGGCAACTGAAGCGTCCCATGGCCCATTACTTTCTGCAAAAGAAGAAGTAACAAATTTGAACTTTCACCACGCGACTATTTGCTGCACCGCAGCAATGTCTTTTTTTTTTTGTTTTGCGGGGCAGAAGCAGGAAATGAAAAAAAAAAGCAAGGAAAGCATGTTGGCCATAATCGAATGCCTACTTTTGGCACCTAATATGGCTACCAAAGGAATATAAGAAAACGTGAGACGCTTGGTCCACAGAGAACCATAGGCATACTGCTCAGTATTCCACACCAGTGAGAAAAAATTTTCCCAAGAGGTTGCGCTCAAGCGAACGTGTTGCAATCCGTCGAGTCCCCACAGTCATGGCGGCGAGCGATGATGCATTGTTTCTTTTTCTTGTCTGCTAGCCAGAAAGCATCCAAAACCATGCTAGGCAAAAATCCACTCGGTCAGAGAAAAACGAACGTGCATCGAAGTGCACCATGTGGCGGTCGGGGCAACACAAGAAAAACGAATTCGCTCTGGCTGGTTCCGGCAGCCCGTGGGTAGCGAGAACAAAAAAGAAGAGGCTGAATGTGTCCTTGTGAATAAAAGCACAAGTAAAAAAATAAATAAATAAATAAATAAAAAATAAGCTGCTTGAGCACATCGCTGCATATGAACCAAGTGATGCGTTCAATGCAGATGAAACTGCCCTATTTTTCAGCGCTCTGCCCAGCAAGACGGTGACTTTCAAAGGGGACCCGTGCATTGGTGGCAAGAAGTGCAAGCAAAGGATAACTGTGCTTCTTGCTGCCAATATGACTGGCACGGAGCGCTTGCCACTTCTCATCGGGAAGGCGCATAAGCCACATTGTTTTAAAAACATCAAAAGCCTTCCTGTCGAGTACAGAGCGAACAGGAAGGCTTGGATGACCTCGGACATTTTTAGAGGCTGGCTGCAGCAGTTAGACCGGCACTTCACGTCTAAGGACCGCGAGATAATTATGGTTGTTGACAAATACAGTGCACATAACTGTACAGTTGAACCGAAGAGTGTCAAGGTAGTTTTTTTGCCGCCGAACACTACATGTGGCCTTCAGCCGATGGACCAGGGTATCATTCACTACGTGAAGTAGAAGTACTGAAAGCACCTGCTACAGTGAATGATCTTATGCTCAGAAGCTGGAAAGTTGTATGAAGCGGACTTACTCGGCGCAGTGCACATCATCGCACACGTGGAAAAATATACCTCCATAATTCATCGCCGACTGTTTTTGGCACAGCCATTTTGTGAGGCCCGAGCATGCGGCAGTAGCCGACGAGGTGTCAGCCGAGTCCACCGTTGATGACTGCCCGACCTTCGATGCTGTCCTTCCCACAGATGTTACCCTTCACGACTACTTCGCAACTGATAATTGTGTCGCAATGACCTGTCTCCTGACTGACGAAGAAATTATTAATGATGTCACTGGCGCCCGGGAAGACCATGATTCAGACGAAGAGTGATGCGAGGAGGTGCAGCCGTGACCTCATCGCACCTCACGAGAAGTCACGGAGGCGCTTTTGATATTGGAGTACGTTTGCCTGAGCACTTCCGACAGTTTGCGGTCTGTTGGCCACTTGGAAGAGTTAAGCAAAATTGTGATGTCAGCTGGAACCCGCGCGAAAAAGCTGACAACTATTGCAAAATACATACTTCAGTAAATAAAGGTATGCTGCTCCAACTTGGTTTTAATGTTTTTCGTGTTCATTCATTAATTCGGATAATTCGGACATTTTCCCAGTCCCGTAAGATCCGAATTAACGAGCTTTTACTGTACTTCATTAATAAAATGTTCCAGAATAATCAAATACCTTTCTTGAGCAGAGCATCCATTTTAACAGGCAATGGGGGCTCGACTGTCTGCGTCTGTGAAGGTTCAATTGTGGCTGCCGCAGAGCCATCATCATCAAACTTGACCCAGGAGCTCTTGGGGGCATCACTTGGCTGCGAGGACTCTCTTGCGGATGCATGCGGTGCTGCCTGAGCATCACCCTCTGGCGTTATCTCAGACTTCAAATCTGTGTTTTCAGACATAACAGGTCCTTCTGAAACATAAGATAGCAAGGACTCAGAAACCAATTTCATCAAAAATGTTATAGCTCCATTAAAACAAAAAAGAATTAGTTCTCCAACCATCCATCAAAAAACACAAAGAATACAAACAATAAGTACAATGCAAAAGGCATAAGACTTCGCATATGGTTGCAAAAAGCAGTGGTAGCCTACATAAAAGCAACATAAAATAATTCACACACACAGACTGAATTGAATGTTGCCAGGAGTGACGAGTCAAGAAAGAGGAAGAGAAAGAGATGATAGGAACAAAGGCAGACAAGAAAGAAGACATTGGAAATAGGAAGCGAAGGGAACGTGCATGGATGGATGTGGCAGCAGGGGAGCAGCGTTCTGGAAGAAGATGGCCGAAGAACGCCACTCTGGGTCCTGTAAGATTCGTTGGACGATTTCGCCGCTGCCACCATTTGTTAGAGTTGTCGGACGATCTATGAGCTGTAGGCCGATCTCACCGCTGCCATTCAGATGTAAGATTTGGCAGTCGTAGCTGTAGGAAGGAGCTTGACTCTTCATCGGGACTTAGGAGAGCAGGATTTATTTACATGTTATTTACAGGTGAACATGAGATACATCGACAGTCTAGCGTGACTCCCAAATGGAGCCCGCAAGACAAGCATACAGCAAACAGCTTACAAGCACACAGCTCACGAGTGCATTCCGAGCACGACAATGAGCACACACTAGCAGCCAACAATCGCTGCTTATATGCACTCCGCTCGACGTCATAGTTCGACGTCATTGTAGATGACCCGCCCTTTTGGAGGAGGCGGGCTCTCGATTTGGAGGAGGATGAGGGCTCAGACACACGCACACACACACACATGTTCATGGTCCGAAATCGACACCACATGAATTTCGTAGAACTCAGAGCCATTCTGGGTAGTGCGCCCGGGTAGCACATTGTCTTGCGTCTTGGTCGGCGCATGGGAAGGAGCCTTCGTCGGCTTTCCCGCGGGAACTCCCCCACCCGTAGCAGATCAGGTCCGTGTTGTCATGTTGCGCACAAAGCCTGCTTCGTCGAACTTCTTCAGTCACAACGGCGACGAGGCTAGAGTGTAACGGTGGCGGTTTCAGCACAAAGCCTGCTTCGTCAAACACATCCTAGCTAAAGCGGCAGAGAGTGGAGGATGTGCGCATTGTTCCCGACACAAAGTCGACTTAGTCACGCCGTGGCTAGAGGTTGGCGGTGGCGTTCCGAGGTGAGGTTGCCACCGCTGGTGTAAATAGCTGGCAAACTTGCACTGCAGCTGGCCGTTCTTAACAGTCCTGCCCCTGTACCAGGCTTGGCAAGCAGGTGAGTGCCAGCTGAGTGACGCGCAAAGGCTGGATGTAGCCAGTCCTCGCCCCGTCTATGGACCTAAGCTGGGCCAGTGCGTGCCAGGAGCACCAGCCAGCACAAGTCCCGCTCTGCCAGCGCACAACAGCCAGCAAGCGACAGTGCCTTTGCCACCTCAGTCGGGGCAACGTTGACATGGGACATCAGCAATAACAGACTACAGACCGGGTTGCTACGACATCTGTGACGGACATACCGGTACTGCAAGCGCCACGACCCTAGTGTGTAAACAACCGCCCCACAGACATTGATAAAATGCATTAGTGTGAACACAGAACTTTGTTAGAGAGGACGCATTCCATGTGGAAAAAGTGTTACAACGTAACTTCATTTTAACTCCACATTCAATGAATGTCGTGTTTGTGCCACACTTTGTATCCATGTGTTCATTCTGCCTGCTCATGCGAACATACCATGTGCTGACATACACACGTGACAATGATGGCAAGCCTGCCAGGATCCCTCTAACATTGTTGCATGCCTCTGGGTGTCTTGAGCAGCAGAATGAACCTCGAACGTTTGTCTGCTGAGGCCATAGTGGAACTGTATCACAAGGAGTAGAAGTGATTAAGAGAAGAATGTGCAGAGGCGTCAGATGCTGCGAAGGAAGCTGAGGAGAAAGTCAAAGCCGCAGATGAGCATGTGTATGGGAACTTAAAAGAAATTACAGTTGCACGTGAGTGCCAGTGGGAAAGAGGCGGGAAATAGAAGATCAGATGCTGTACCTCAGAGGATAGTGAAAGTGTGTCCTCAGAAACTAATCACCCCATGTGACGAAAGGCGAGATGACCTCAATATGTATATGCAGTGTTTCAAGCGAATCGCAATTAGACAAGGCTGGTAGAAGAGCGACTGGGCGACTGGACTGAGCATGTGTCTTGTCGGGAAAGCATTGGCTGTTTTCAGCCGGATGTCAGCGACTGACGTGCTAGAATATGATAAGGTGAAGACGGCTCTCCTACAATGCTTCAGACTAACTGTCGAAGGTTTCAGGGAGAAATTGCGAAGCTCCAAGCCCCAAAAAAATGAGATGAACCAGCATTTTGTTGCTCGAATCACCAACTAGTTTGATCATTGGTTGGAGATGGCTTTACATAGGGAGAACATTTGAGGGCTTGAGAGACAACATAATTGCAGAAAAGTTCCACACATCATGCCATTTGGGAGTCACATGATTCCTGAAGGAGCATAACTTGAAGGCGGTGGCTGAACTATCCCAGCACGCCGACCGTTATTTGGAAGCCCAAGGCCAAAAGAACTTGGGTAAGGGCAAGGAAGATAAAGAGATACCAGAGGAGAACGAACAGACTCGGCGCACAATCAAATGTTTTCCGGGTGGCAGGATAGGGCATCAAGCTCTGAATTGTCCCCTGAGCCATACCCGAAGTGCGACAGGTGCGGATGGCATGGACATACAATAGAAGCCTGCTGAACTAAGTAAGAGAATTGTTTCAAGTGAAAGTCCCATTGATGTCGACTGTACAAAGCAAATTGAACAGAAGGTGTCGAGGGCAAGGCAAGCACTCTCACGACATCTCCGAGGTCGGAAGCCACAGAAACCTCGATGCCAGTGGTAGTGAGACTGCTACAGGGACAAAAAGTGTCGGCACTCGGAGACAGTCAATCCAACAGTGTTCTCATAAGGCAATCCGCGGTGCCAGAAAACAGACATCACAGGTACAGAAACACCAGTCCGATTGGCAGATGGGACGGTACAGCGAATGCCTGTGGCTCAAATGTTGCTTTTGACGCCTTATTATCACGGATGGATTGAAGCCCGGTGTGTCAAACAACCACTTTACGATGCCATTCTTGGGAATGTGCCAAGGGTCAGAATAGTGGACCATCCAGAGCCCCTTTGGAGTTTACCTACTACAAAAATCGCAGAAAGGACGGAGCATAAATTCACCAAAGTCACTGACAACGGCAATGAAAGAAGTTCGGATTTGCAGACCGGCGAAGCTACATTTTCAGTGGAGAAAAGTACAAGGAGGAAGGACAGGAAAGATATCCCTATAAGGAACACTTCAAGCGCAGCCATGGACATAACCCCGGTGGAAATAGGAAAAATGCAAGAAGCGGACAGTATTCTGCAATGCTGATTTGAAATTCAGGGAAAATGGATTTAAAGTAGGAAGAGCCGGGTCATGCATATGTTTGAGAGGGTTGGCAAATTAATGTACCAAATAGTCAGGACCCACAATGCAAGAGAAACAACGATTAGCAGTGCCATTGAGTTTACAAAGGGCAGTCCTCAAACTGGCGCAGGTCATTATTGTGGCTGGCCATCAAGGAGTAAGGAAGACAATTAGCAGAGTATCAGAACAATTCTTTTGGCCATGCATGCAAAGTGACATTAAACTGCTTGTGCGATCTTGTGACACATGTCAGTGAACCATACCGAAACGGTCGGTATCAAAGGTACTTCTAGGGACTATGCCTATTATTAAGCAACCATTTCAAAAGGGTAGCAGTGGACAATGTGGTCCCTATTAACCCATCAACGAATAAGGGAAACAAGTACATCCTCACCATGGTGGATATTTCCACTAGGTATCCAGGTGTTGTCCCAATGAAATTGGTGGATACAGTAGCAATTGCTGAGGCTTTAGTGGAAATGTTTACTAGGTATGGTGTTCCAAGGAAGATACTGACGAATAGAGGAACCTATTTTACGTGGGAATTGATCGCAGAGACTTTCAGACTGTTGTCTCTGTCCCACCTTTTGACAAATTTATATGAACCCGTGTGTAATGAGCTCATGGAAAAGTTCAATGGCATGCTTAAGAGCATGTTATGAAAGGTGTGCCAGGAGAAACCCAAGGGATGGAATTGCTATCTACCGGCACTCTTGTTTGCATATAGAGAAGCCCTGCAGGCTAGCACTGGATTTTTGCCGTTAGAGCTGATACATGGAAGAGCGGTGATGCTTTATTGCGTTAGAGTAATGGTAGTAATGGAAGTAATGGTAATTTTGACAGCACGCCGCTACTGGTCATATTGCAGTTTCTTTTTCCCTTTGCTGCTCCTCGTATTCACACTGCTCCTAGGGAGTCCTAACTCTGCATTGCCTACCCATAGATGTGCTGCAACTACAATGAAATCAGTTGCTAGGCTGGTTCATTTATATATGAAAGGTTAGCGACTTCATTCTCCACGTCGCAAGCTGCCATAGCTGCAGCAGCTTGTGCAACAGTAATCTTTACCAGGAAATGTACGCGGGGAGCACTACATGCTTCACATTGTTATCAGGAGGCCTTATCAATTATATGGTTCAGATGCTTCTTTTGTACTTGTTATTATTTATTGAAACAAATGCTGTTCTGTACGTCGTAATCAAAATTCCAAAGACTGTATGCCTTTTCAATTCACTTTGCTGAGTGCTTGAAGCCTGGTCCAACTCTGCCGCAGGTCAGCCCGGTATTGCACTACCTTCGGGATCGGCCCACATTTTTGCCCACAGACATGGACAAGAAAAACGCCGACCAACGAGAGCTTAACAGCTTTGCTGTAAAACGGCCTTCTCATTTGTGCGGGGTTATTTCAATTCAGGGTCATGCCATATGGACTCAAGACTGTTTCGCAGACTTTTCCTAAGCTAATACAAATATTACTTCACGGACTACACAATGTGGAGCACTATATAGATGATCTCCTAGTATTGACGGATACTTGGCAAGAGCACTTGGAAATGTTACAGGAGGTGTTATGTTACGGTGAAGCCAAACAAATGCCTAAGTGGGTTCCATGCAATTACATTCCTTGGTCACACACTGGGCATGGGCCAAGTTGCGGCCCATGCAGACACCGTGGAGAAGACACGATGTGGGCCAGAGCATTGAATTAGAAGCAGTTGAGGTCCTTCTTGGGCCTGACAGGCTACTAGAGAGAGTTTATCCCTCAGTAGGCAGAGATAGTCAGTCCCCTTACCAATCTCATAAAAAAGAACGCTCTGAATATATTACCCTGGTTAGAATGCCATCAACACGCATTTGAACGACTGAAGAAATGTATGGCTGAACCCCCGCAGTTCTGTTGGCACCAGATCTCAGCAAAAAGTTTGTTCTACGAACACATGCATCAGAAGGGTGTGTAGGGCCTGTGCTGTTGTAGGAAGCTGATGGTGTATTGCACCCTGTCCTGTATGCAAGCCAGACATTAAATGACTGTGAAAGAAACTATGCTACAATAGAGAAGGAATGTTACGCCTTAGCGTGGGTGGTAAAATGATTTCATATTTATTTGTATCGGACTCATTCTGTTGTGCAAACTGACCATCAGCCACTAGAGTAACGAACCGTGTAAAGTACAACCACGCCATAGTTATGTGCTGGAGCCTAGCGCTACAAGAGTATAAGTTCTCTGTACAGTATATTAAAGGACCAGACAATGTTGGTTGCGGTTTTATGAGTAGTGATGTTTTAGGCAACCAAAAAAGTGGCACTTGCAGAACACAACAATGCCTTGTGAATGGTGCTGTTGACATTGATGCACTGTTCCAACTCGACGAGAATTTATGTCATGTGCAGGTTGATGTAGTGCAAGTGAAGTGTAGTGCCCGTGTAAGCTGAAGAAATGAGGAAGGGCGAGTGAGGTGTGAACTGTGAAGTGAAGCTGTGAACAACCAAATTTCCACACAGGCAATGCATGCATCCAGGAAAGAGTAAGTACACTTTTCCTTTACTGCAACATACTGCTTAACTGCCTGCTGTGTGCCTCCACTGTGAGCTACTTAAGCTGTTCACTTCAAAGCTCTGTGGTCAATAAAATTTTACCAGTAGTATTGTACATTATAATTTGAGTTTAGCATTTGCGGTCTTATTTTTAGGATGTACTTTGCTTTTTTTCCAGTGTTTGTGTGAAGCTAAAAGTGTGTACGTACATGTGTGCATGATTATATCTTATGTATAAAACTATGTAACAGTAAAATGAGGATTTTTGTGGCACAGCAACCGCCACGGCTATATGCACCAAGACCGTATTCATTACTACTGTAATACAACAGAACACTAATTAGGGATATAAAGCTGAAAGCTCAACTGTATCAACATGTTTAGCTAAAGTTCATTGAAAACATCTACTGGTTGTAGTTGGTTAGGTTTAAGGCGGTTACATTTACACATTTAAGAGGATGAAATACTTGGATATTTAATCCACCTGCACATACAGCTGGCAGCATGCAATCAGCTTGCAGCAACTATTCGTAGCTGCAGATAGAAGGTTGCAAATGTCAAATAATTATGTGGTTTGTACAGGACCATATTCTCAACTTAATACCCGTGCCACACAGGTACAGAAAATGGCATTCAGTAGTTAAGGCCATAAGTTCCTGAATGACATTTTTTTCGACAGAGCTGCCACACATCCAAATTTAATGACATTTGACCCGATGATGTCGATGACAGTGTCTTCTGGAGTGAGCAATGTTAGGGTACGAATTAAAAAATTTATATGCATTTACAAGTTTAAACTGTCATAATAAACAGTGAAATATAAAACTAAGCATACTATGCACGGTTAGCTTGAGTTTCTTGCTGTCTTTTAGAATTGACCATAGCAACTGTGGCCAATGTATGTCAAATCCGAAGCCCAGGAACAAAATGGCACCTGCTGCAGTGAGACCGTCGCAATGCCGACCTGAGGAAGTTCGTTTTAGCATGTGGAATCAGTAAGCACAAAGAGTGCATGTGAACGGCCTGCACGCACCAATACAACCCATCCCCAAGTGACTTTCGTCTGCTTCACAGGTTGCCAACCTCTTGCGCAGCTTCGCTAGCTGCAACCATCCTTGTGTTCTCAAAGACTGTTTAATATAAATGAAAAGGTTTCTTCTCGTAAAACTGCCGATTGTACTTCAATGTTACACATAAATGTTTTCTAACATGTTTAAACGTTTCAAATACTTTACTTACACTACGAAATGCGTACTCTCGACACCGTGGCTTGCAAAGCTACGGGGTTGAGAGTACGCATTTATCAGTCGAATGAGTTCTGGCAAATGCATTAAATAATGAATGGCATAAAGGCGAATGCCATTTGATTTGCTCGTGTGGCACCACGCAAATGACATTAAATAATAAGGCATTAGGAAGTTAATGCCATTTTCTGTGCCCATGTGGCACGGGTATAATCTTCTCTTCCAGGACAGTGGCTTAAAAACACACCAAACCAGCAACTACAGGTGTGACGAAAGAAACCTGTAGGTGAACAACACATACAGCAAATAATTTTATGCCCTGCAGCATTCAGGTGCATGGCTACAGCAGAAATGATGTGAAGTCAATGTATGTCCATTACTGCAGTGAGGCATTGTGTTTACAGACGTTACATCAGGAGAAAGTGAAAGCACTGCCATTAAAGGCCGAGAATAGAGCCCCTGCATTCTCTATTACTTGGCAAACAAATGTAGCACAACATTTTCTCAAATGCTTAGTAGCTTTTTCACCTAGAACATAAATGCAAATGCAATTACAACACAAAAATGCTGCAAATTATACCTGTTACCTTGCTCTGCCTTAGAGCCTATTAAGAATTTTTTTTTCACTGAGTTGAGTCACTTTTGGTGAACACTTATTTTGGTTAATTTCTTGGTACTTTGGAAAGGTTTCCAACCAAAGGTAACATGAACACATTTTAGCATTGATTATGCAAACTTACTGGTTTGTTTTCACTCTTTCTTTCTGTAAGTTTGCTGTCATTTAAGTGCAAATAATGCAACTACAACAAAGAAAAACAGGGCCAGCATTAATTAGTGTTAGGACACATTCACACTGGCCTGGTTGCGCGACCTCTGCTGCAAGTCGCTGGTGTGGACGAGCCCTTCAATTGTTAAACGGCCTGTTAAAGAAACCATGCTGTATACAATGAATGCAGCTGACCTGCTTTACTCAACATAATAAAAGACGCTCATGATATACTATTTTCAATACATTTCCAACTTTTGCACATGAACACTGCTAATTCAATTAAGTATATCTCACACAAGGTTGTCATTTCACTTTATTCTTTCCGAGGCATGAAAACAGCAAAGTGACAAGCTAATCTACTGTATAATTAAAAATATAAGTACACCTGGAATATAAGTGAATGTTCACAAGCTCACATGAAAAGAGGAGAATAAGAATTATATTTACTTGTCTTGAAAAGCTTAAGGAATCTTTAATTATCAGCGACAGGTGGTGAAGTTATAGTATTGGTTGAAACGTACTTGTTTTCTAAATATAGATGGTGGCTTAGGCAGAACATTTATCTTTGCCCTAGAGAACAATGTACCTTTATCTAAGAAGCTTGATTATATTTCCTCATGATTTGCTGCATAGTAGTAGTGGTTAAGGTGAAGATGGAGAATCTCACGTGGGCAAACCACAGTATAAGTTAAACTACACTATGATGCAATCAATATGCCTACTCTTCCTTGTAGTATGCCTACCAGCATAACATCCTGGCAGTTTACATAATACAATGAGCATTAAAGAAAAAAAATCAATTAAAATGCCTAATTTACTTTCAGCAGAGCTGCAGTGAGAAAGAAATGAGTCACTGCACATAGTGACTCATACTGCACCTCGAACACTCTCTTCACACAAAGTGACTCACCATTCAGAGAGGTCCCTGAGCGAGGCGCTCAGCATGAAGAACCTAGGCAAATATCCTGCACATCCCAACCCACTCCTCCCTCTCTCTCCACATGACCCTAACCCTTCTTTGCCCACAGACTCACCGAGGATGGACTGTCAAGGACAACACACGCTCCATTTGTTGCATAGTATGCAAGACTTCCAGCTAAGCATCAATAAAAACAGCAGCACAGTACTTGGGCACCACTTTTCCAGATGCTGCCTCAAACCATTATCGCCAGTATAACAGACATGTTATATGCAGAAGTGAATGAAACAGGAAAATAAAATTAGCTGAAACAAGAATGATGGAAGAATTACAAACTAATGAGGCGAAAAAATTGAGGCCACAACCAAAGGCTTCCAATTTAAGTGCCTTTCACAATAAAATTTCAAAGTTAGCTCTCAAATAGTTCACTTCTCTCACTACATGAGCTGAGTACAGAAAAACAAAGGCAAAGTAGGCTGCTGCAAAAGCTGAGCGATTATCTGTATTAATTTTAACAAGATTAATTCTTTCAGATAGCAGAAATGTACGTCATTCGTGATTACCCTATGAGATATAATAACTCCATTCTTGAATACTGACAACTAACAATTTCTCCCATTTTCAACTAACAATTAACATTTTTGCATGCATTCAACCATTATCATAAGATATGTATGTATAAACTCCACCCAGAAAATATCTTTCCAAGATTCACTTTTACTATGCATGTCCGTATGTTGGAACAGTACCTAACAGCACTATCACTAGTTTTGGTAGAAGTGACTTTAGAGGTGCATTCTCTAACCTGCCTTGCATATATAGCACTGACCTCACATTACTGTCATTCCATCTTTTATGACATCTTGCATTTTTAATTTCATTGTTTTTTTTTTTTTTGCCTATGCACAAATATGTGCGTACCCCTTACCTCACTGACAATCTTGAAGGCAAACAACAAAAAAATACAAGAGAGAAAAAATCTTTTCGCCTAGCATCTAATGTAGTGTATCATGTTTTCTCAGAGTTATTATTTCAGTTTTTTTTAGGTTATGCGTTCTCATCATTAATGCAGTAATTAGCACAAACAAATGCACTTTTTCTTCAAAATAATTAAACTTGGCCACATGACTCACTAGGCTCCAAACCAAGTTTGTCAAAGATAACAATGTGTATTATGAGAACAAGCTACCAATACTGCACAACTTGAAAAAAAGAAAGGAAAGAATTGTTAGTATAAGTGTACACTAATAGAGCCTGCAACGAAACAAAAATGGGGGGGTGGGGGGGCATTTAATGTGCTTTGTTAAGACATGCATAAAGAAATAAGACTGTATAACTGAAGCATAACTTTCTATTTCTACTCAGTTTAATTTCTTACTTTTTTTTTACAATATTTCAACACATGTGATCACAACATTAGTCACAGACAAATACGGCTTCACTATGCTGCTCATTGCAATTGATTCACAGACTAATGTAACAGAGAAAGAGGCACTCAAGGCTCTTTGTATTTTACACATTCTACACAGACAAACAGAGTTTAGCGCTGGAACTGTACAAACATAAATGCTCAGAGGGATCACAGGGGGCAAGAGATATGGTACCCTCATGAACTATTTTAAAAACTTTTTTAAAGACGGGTGTCACACGGCGCATTTTTGATCGCTATCAAGCCCGATCCGGATCGAATTCTTCGGTCGTGATTGGCTCCTTTGCGCAAGCTGCGCGAGGGAGCCAATCGCAGTCGTGAATTTCGATCCGGATCGGGCTTGATCAGGATCAAAAGTGGTCATGTGACACCGGTAACAAATGTATGCTCGCACATTACCTGTGGATGACACTGGTGGTTGCACAGTGCTCGAGCAGCATTATGCCCAGACAACGGCGTTTAGTGTTCTGTGGTAATTTATCACCAGACATTTATCATCTAACTTTTCCTTGGCGGGCTTGTGATAGAATAATGATTGCCCTGCCATTCAGAAACAAGACAGCCTCAGCGCGCGAAGTTTCAGCGATTTAGTGCCCCACTAAACGTGATAACAAGACCAAGTTTTGTGATCGGTACCGCGACGTGTCCCCGTTAACTTTTCGGACAACCCCGCTAACTGTCACGAAAACATCAGGGCTCTCTTGCCTAAACATTACCCAGAACATTAAATACGTAAGCCTTGGTAACACACAGGACGACAACAGTAGCATGACATGTAGAAAAATAAAATAACAAAAGTTTCCTCGAACTTGACGCTGGTAAAGAAATCAAAACATTATCACATGCAACACTTCGCACCCGACCGGCACCTACCAGGACACAGGATTTTCAACGAAATGTAAATTGAGACACATTTTTAGACGCAGCTAAGGGGAAGCATGAAGTGACACGCATATAAACAGCACGAAGACCCACAAGTACCCGCACAGGTTCTGCTATTTACGTAAACAATCCACGAACATTAGCGGCTTTGTCATAGCAGATAAACTCCCGTCAGATATCAATGCTTTAGCAGGTGGTACTCATGCCAAATGTCAGGTTTAATCACTACTTCGCTATACGTAAAACAATCAAGAACGCATGAAACGTAAAGTGCGAAGATCCTCACCTAGTTACATGAAACAGGTAAAGACCATCCCTCAAGCGGGTGCAACTTCGACTGGAACGGAATACCTATGGATTATACCTAGGTATGCGCCCCTGCAACGTTGTGCGTAACCACCTTCACGTAACCTAGTACACTCTTAATACACAGTACCGTAGAAGCGGGCACGCAGGTAGCAGGCCGTAACACCCGTAGCCGTAGTGGCTGTATGTTGCCCGTAGAGTATTTCCAACAGCTTCAAGGTAGAAGAGAAACTGGTACTAAAGTAAGCAGCGGAAGTGGCGGAAGCGCATGGAACTTCTCAGGGTATTCGTTAGATGGCGTAGCTCGTGCAGCTAGGTTAGGGTGCCTCATAGGGGTGCCTCGATGTACTCCTCGCCCGCCGCTCCGTTCAGGGTGGAGACAAGTGCGTCGTCTGCTGCGGCGTCCGCCATGTTCTTGCCCGCTGCGAGCGGCGCGTTGTTGGCGCGCGTGTGGATGAGCGGTTTGACCGAAGCAATGCGCTTTTTGATTACTTCGATTACGAATTTCTCTACTATTAAGAAATATTTTTGCACCAAAAAAGTATGTGCGCATTCCCTAAGGCCCCTCTTTTATGCTAGCTCGACTTCCTGTTTCTATTAGTGTCGTTTTAATGCTGTCGTCTGGAAGTACCCTCGTAAAACGCGTTGCAACCACTGATCAGCGGCCTGGCGTGTTTTGTTTACGAACTGTAAATACAGAAATTAAGTTGCGCGGCAATCACTTTGTTTCACAGCGGGAAATGATGCGTTTAACACAAGCGTTCATAGAGGAATGCAAGAATTGCTACGCTGCCAGCATTTCTATTCTTCGCGAAGAGTTACGCCGTGAACCTGTGTTGCTTGTGAGCATGTTGGTATGCAGCCCTGGAAATTCCTATTGCATAAGAAGATGCCGGTGGTAAAAAAAAGAGGTCAATCAGTGACGAGTAGATACGTGATTTCGGTCACGACGTTTGGGTCGCCATGCAGGATTTTATTATGTCAGCTGTCAGGAGGTGTCAGTTGCCACAGGTCTTTCGTAGATCTCAGACCAACGACCAGAACCTACAAAGAAGCCTTGAATTAACTCGAACAAAATAAATTAGAATGTCAGCTTACAGCTCAGCTCGAGAAGTTGAAAAAAAAGCGGAAAACTTGTACAGACACAACGTGAAAAATCAGCACGCACCGAAAAGTAAGAATAAACACATTAATGAAAACTATATTAAAAGAGTAACACAAATGAAACGAAAGTTTTTGAATTCTGGCGATATGCATTAAAATTTAATTTCAGTGTTCACTGTAGGCTCACTCCTGCACACGTCTTGCTTGCATGCCCGTCAAGTCCCGTTGCCGGGGCTTGACGCAGGTGCACACGCAGCCTCAGTCTCGCGTAGTTTGACACAAGGAGCTTTTCCACTGTTTCTTTGTGTTCCTGACAGGCGCCCGTTACGCCCCACCGCAACATCTTTGTCAAGTATGCGGTTACAGCCTTCAAAGGAGATTTCATGGTGCAAACGCTTTCCGTCCAGGTGGTGATACCATTAAAATGTTCCTCGCAAGATTTCAGAACTAGCATGACTGCATCGCTTCGGTAATGAAGGTTGCTGCCTTCAGAGACGTATTCCTTGAGGGACGTCAAGTACGCATGCTCACTGCTGCTTGAGCCTAACAATGCAGGCTTGCACTGCTCGCAGTGGCCAATAGATTTGAGGATCCCTTTTATAAGAAACTCACCGATATGAAACAAAATCTCGCACTCAGCTAATGTTAGCTCTTCGACAAACGGGATCTCCGCGTCGTCGATAGCTTCAATCTCGGCTGCCGCTTCTTCTTGCATACCTGCCGACAGCAGGTCGATCAGGTACTGTGTGTCATCGACATCGTAGCTAGTCGTTGACGGTGTGTGGAAGAATTGGCTGACACAAACAAGCTTCAACGCACACTTCATATCGTAGGCGCTTGGAACAGGCTTCCTGAGACGTATAACCGAAAAAAGATTTTCCAAGCAGTCCTGGAGCAATCGGCTCGTGAGGAAGAACTTGTAGCCTTCACTTCTTAGAAGGACAACCTGTAGACGAATGATCACGGCTATGGCTATCAAGAAACCCGCCTGTGAGGACTTCCATAGGGATGTGCTCCCCATGTTTGTTCCCCGAATGGTCTCAGACGCCAAGCACAACACGTCTATGGCTGCGTGATATTTGTCCATGTGTTCAAGACTCAAGGCAGTTGATGGGTGTCGTGATGACATAAGAGCATACCACTTAAAGACAAGCTCTAAAAACCACGCTGTAGTTTCCGCCTCCGGATCCAAGATCTTCTTTATCAAGTACCGAATCCCGGCAGGGGCTTCTCGAAAAAACTGAACAGCCACTCCCACCTTCATCTTCGTAAAATGCCCGTTCGACACGTGGATCTCCGAGAGCTTTGGTGCGACTTTGAGCTCCCGTTTTTTGTCAAAGTCTACCACTGCGCGCACGTGCTCAAGTTTTACTTCCCTTGAGGGTAGGTCATGTGGACACTTGGTTGCATCACTAATGGTGAAAACGACAGAACTCAAAAGTTGGCCCCTGATGTTCTTAAGTACGTGTGCAGCATCTGCAGTGAAGAAGAGTTCTTTGTCTTCTAGACAAGGGTGTGGTATCGAGCATATGGTGTTGGAGTTCCTGTGGCTAGAGAAGCAAAACTCACGCCACATTGCCCTGTTGGAAGAACCCATATCCGAAGTGACGACGCGGATCTTCAGGGAGATATCTGCGCAAAGTTTCACGATATTCAATATGTAGTCTTTGAGAATAAGGCCGTCTATGCTCCTTTCAGTAAGGTGATAGGCAATCACTTGTTTCCACCGCCGGTTAAGACCCCCTATCATGAACACCAAGGCATGGTGGGCAGGTTCATCTGGCTTTGCAGGTAAAGTTGTTCCCCCAAGAACAACATCTAGCGCGATCAAGCTCATAGCCCCTGGCAATCTCCATCTCGTCTAGTAGCAGAACACAGTCTTTTTCAATGTCTTGCATACCCTCCGCTTTCGTTTTTAGCAGGTCGATCACGTCAGTCAGGATACCGGGCAGAAAACTGAGTGCCTGTAGGCGACGCGCCAGAGTTCTGTGAGTTGGCAGCGGATACCCGAGTTTCCTTAAGGTTTCATAGCCGGACGTCCCGCATGAAAATTTAATTTGAAGTGCTTGCTTTACACTTTGCAGAGACCAAGTACTCCCTTTGTTGCTGTTGCGCGACAGTGCCTGTGTTTGGTCTTCGTTAATTGGAACTTCATGTTCTTTCCGAATGTTTCGATGTTAGCTTCGAGCTTCTTAGCTTTTTTTCAGAGACCTTGGATTGTTGAGTTTGCCTGGGTATGCAATTCTTGAAGTTCGCAGTATTTCCGTGTCAGGTCTGCGAGCTGCTTACTTAATTCTGCGCAAGAGGTACAAACAGACTGCAGGTCAGAGACCCCAGCATTCTTTCCACTGGCTGAGACTTGCAGACCTGCTTTGTTTGCTACCAGTGCACTTGAGCTGGCGTCGTGTGGGCTGCAATTCTGTCCTTGAGTCAGCTCAAACCTGCCTGGTGACGACACTGGGTCCATCGCAGCTGCATGATCATCAGTGGCTATGTCGTGTTGATCTTCAGGTAGGGCCGAGAGGACAGCGGGTCCAGCCCTATCCTTTGGTGCCTTTCTGTGACGAGGCAAAGCTGCGAAAACAAAGGATATCATCAAAATGCATCCCATAAACAGCATTACGCCACAGCGGTACGTGCCACGAACGGCTTTCTTATTGTCTTTTCACTTTTCTGTCCAAAGCACGCTTGTTACATTCGTTGCACATTTAGAACTCCTGTAGAGCGACAAAATGTCATTTTCGGTCAGGGTCACTAATTTTTCGTGCCCGGCGCCCTTGTTCCTATATAATTAAGTTACGTAGCAACAATTTAAGAACGACCCCTCCCCCACCTCCTACCGAGAGATGAAAAAGGAACACGCTGAAAAATTGAACAACTTACGTCTGAAGGAAAACACTGTCGGCACCGCATTTGGCTTTAGTTTTTTCCATCCGTCTGCTCTGTTTTGCTCGAAGCTGTCCTCTTCGAAATGAGCCTGCGCGTTCATAGAAAGTCGTAAAATTTATTTTCTTCGCAAGACATGACCAGTGGTCGCACGCCAACAATTGCTGTGTTTCGTACGTGCCTAAACATTTTCCGAACTTTACTGCAACTGCGACATTTAAAACCGCACTATTATGTTACACAAACGATTCCGCACGTGCGAGTAGCGTACAAGTAACGTTAGTTAGCAATGGTTATACTACAGGGTGTCAGAACACTGACGAACTTTGGGCGCACCATTCAACACAGCTTTTTCCTGGTTGTCATGCACCGTCAGGAAGATCGAGATAAACGACTCAAGTTGATTCGCCTGCAGCACCGAAAAGCTGAAAAACATCAACGAACGCGCAACACACCACGCCATAAATAACACAGACACGCACATAAGTTTTCAGAACATGACGGAGGCAGTCGAGATGTTTTTTGTAAACACTTTGATGTTACTGCTACTATAGTTTGCTTAACTGGTAATCTACTTGTCAGCCCAATGTTAACTACCAGGAAACATTATGCGCAATCTACTTCGATCATCACTAACGCTTAAGAAAGTCCACGTCGGAAAAATAATTCCCACGAAGCGCAGCAGTACTCATACTGCATATGCACGAGGTGTTCGTGGGCTGCCATTTCTCCCGCTTGATCCTTGCAGTCCACGAAATTCTTCTTTTTGGATCTCTTGGGAACTGAAACATTCGCCAACCTTTCTCTGAGTGATCTCTGCACAACGGCACGCAGCAGCCGGGCATTTTGTGCCGACGACACCCAGAGAACTCGTCGCAGCAACGTCCTACCACCTGCACCGTGGAGCGCGCGCGGCGGGCACGAACATGGCGGCAGTGGCTAGAATGAACCGGTTCTGGCGGCGCCGGCGCCGTAAAAGAATGTCTCCACCCTGAACGGAGCGGCGGGCGAGGAGGACATCGAGGCACCCTAAGCTAGGTTAAAACCATAGAGTTTCCACTATGTAGTGAGAAACTCTATGTTCAAGGTGTCCTGTCTCTACGAGAACGATGCCAATCCGAAGTCACAATATACCAGCATTCCCGAGCATTCCCATGCATACCACAGCGCAGCAGCGCCAGATTTCCCTCTAGGTAATGTAGTGAGAAACTCTATGGGTGCAGCATTGACAAGGCATTGACGTCATTGGAAAGCAAGCATGGCAGCGCCTGAAAGGTAAGGTAGGCACGTGCGTTGTGTTTTTGTTAGGTAGCGGCGAATTTGGTGGCGGTCGTGGCAGCCGATGCCGGGCAACCTCATGGGTGACGCTAAACGTGCTGGCCTGCTTCGCAGAACGTGCCTGCAGTGCGGTAAGCCATCGAAGTATTGCTGCCCAAAATGTTCAGCCCGCTCGTGTTCCTTGCCTTGTGTGAAGCAGCACAAAAAGATCGGCGAGTGCGATGGAATCCGCGACAAAACGGCTTACATCCCGTTGGACGGGTTCACAGACTTGGATCTCCTTAGCGGTACGTGATGGAATTTCTTTCATGGAAGAATAGTGATCTTGGGTTTCATTGCTAAGTCTAGCACATTAACATCACGGGATTACAAACTGCGCAGTTGTGCCGATTACTTTGCGAAATTGCCTCCTCTCTGTAGTTTAACGCGATTTTTTTTTGCCCTGCAGAAAATACGTTTTCGCATATGAAACATACATTCCATCCGAGGGATATCTGCTGAGTGATGTACGCATCTGCCGTTATGCTAGATTATGCTCATAAACTGAAGGTAGCAAGTTTTGTTTCGCACAATAATTACTAACATTTTTGCGGTTTATTTTCTATGATGCTGTGCGTGCAGTGAAATCAAGAAAGTATCCAGTGCACACCTATCATGATGACGATTGAGATGGTTTTTTTTGCATTTTCTTATCCCTCGTGAAACGTTCATTTGTAAGCTTAGCATGGCCGCATTTTTCATTCTATCGTGAGAAAATTTTCTGTAGTAGCAGGATTTAACAGATTAAAAAGCAGTTGGTATTACTCTAGAAACGTGTATAATTGAAAGTTGAGAAAAAAAAAATAAAGCCGCAATTTCTTGGTCGCACACTGCACATTTTCCAGGCAATACGAAAATTGTGTGCGAGCTCATACTTTATTGAAGTGGTTCCATGCTACTGTGCAAATTACTGCAGTAGGATGGAAACGAAGAAAATTGGTATATAAATGTAACAGACAAAGACGAGACAGAAGATGCAGACAGGCCAGTCATTTGTGATGTGCAAGTGCGACCTGCTGATGTTGAATTGTGCACTTATAATCAAAAGTAATTGTAATCAGTTTACTAGTTCCTGTCATTTTTTCAGCAGTTATACTTGAGGGCTGTGTAACAAAAGGCCATCACTGCAATCTTGAAATGCTTCGTCTGCGTAGACAGGGTTTTCGGAAGTACTTGATGAGAGGGAAGGCTGGTGCAGTGGCTCAAAACTGCAATGTCTGGCCAATGTGTGCAGGGGAAGTTATCTTGCTGATTGGGATAGCTACTGCATCCTTCCCACCTCCAACTTCTGGGGCTACTGAGTGTACATTCATTTATGCAATTGAAGCAGCATGCACCTGTCATAATCTGCATTAATGTATATTGACAGTTCTCATGAGCCGGTGGCGTCAGAAATTTTCGTGTTAATGAGATGTAGAGCATCTAATGTACTCTGTGCTAGCAGTACAATCTCACTAGTACCTGCTTTGAAAGCAGTGCAGGGCATTTATTTCCTGTTGATCTAAATTGTCTGGTTCAAGTAACATGGATTGCATGTCAGTCACATACAAATCACCGTCTTTTGTGAACTGTTCTCTGGTTCAGATTACCGGTTTCTTGAAGAATCTGCCAGAATCATTGATAGTGTATGCAGAACCAAGCCAGCATTGGGTGTGTATCCGCAACAGAAGAGCCTGCCTGGAGTGAGTCATGCATTACGTTAGCCCATTAGTATGTGTTGCATGGGAACATTTTTACAGATGCTTTATGAATGAATACTTCAATGAATTTTTCATGAATCTTGCTGCTTTTTAAAACTTTTTGTAACATTGGAGCAATGGATTCTAGCAACAACAGCCAAATGCAGTTGTGTTGATTTAGGAGACTTTTGTGGCGAGCATTGATCATGATCTATTGATGATATGAACTAGATGTGGCTTATGTGCCTTGCATCATCTCAAGGCAGCCATGTGCACTATAAAGCAACTGCACAGGCCTGTAAGGTTAGTGGTACTCTCAGAGCTCTTGCCATGGTTTTGCTAAACTATCTTGTCTGTGCAGGATCATGCTTTATTGAGTATTGCTCTGGTGACTGCACAAATTGACATTTGCAGCACTTGTATTGTGTTCTGCCTATGGTCAGATCTACTTGGCTTAGATTTCTGACCTGTCCCATGCCTTTGTAAAGGGGGAGGCTTGACTTCAGATGTCTTTGAAATTTGATAGATGCACATGACCATAATTACTCTTGTGCAGCGACAAGTTGGAGCTATTGCATCAAAAGCAGGTGGATCGTTCCTGAGTGAGGTCACCTTTAATTTTGCTTTAAGGTCCTTTGCTCTTTGTTGCAACTATGACAGGGTGAGAAAGGATGACATGACTCGAGAGATGGATGGTTGATGTTGCACACGTACGGTGTGGAAAGTATACAAGGCAAAGGGATTTGTGTGAAGGAGGATTACAACTCCTATAGCAGAACAGCATCGGCCAAGTTAGTGGAGGTTTATTAAAAAAAAAAACAGGTCAACACCACACAAATGAGAAAAAGGAAGGCAAAGGAATGATTTACCCAGTGCTTTCTTTGTCGTTTGTGTTATGCTGGAACCTAAATGCTTCTACAATATTGGCAGAAAAAAGCATTGGAATAGGAGTAGCAGTCAAGTTATTGACACACGTTCAAGGTGTCCTTAAACACTTTTCAAACACAGTAAGAAAAAATTGCCTATCCGTGCAAAAGGTTCTTGTGAACATGTGCGCCAAATATTATTGCACTGTATGCTGTGAAGAATTTGCAATCTCATGTTGAAAACGGCAAAAAATAACTTGCTGCTGCTTGCACAATGTTGTCACGCAGTGTCATCACAAGCAGCTGGGTCTACCAGCAGCTATTGGCTGATTTTGTGATAGGGAGAACATTATCTGTAATACATAATTGCTAATTTTAGTTAAGTAAGTCAAACGTATATATGTGTGCAATCTCAAAAAGACAAAAAAATAATTTGATCTTTGCCTTGCCTGCCTACATACGACAATTGCATGTAGCTGTGTCTGCTGTGCGGAGCCTCCAAGATGGCAGCGGTGTGCTGTGTAGCATAGTCTACCGTGGCTGCCAAAGGGTGCGCGAGGACCCCTTTCAGGGGGGCTTGGCCCCTTTGGCTTCACCCCTGTGTAGCTTTCAGTGCACTAGTGGAGATGAAAAGAAAGAGAAAGCTGCATGTCGATGCTATAACTCCACTTATACTTGAATGATAGAAAAATTCTTGCAGCATGAGATTTGTGAGATGGCATCCTTTAATAATGAGGCCATTGTATTATTAGTTAGAAAAGTGTTTCAGGGCCCCTTATAAGAGATGGTTGAGTGTATTATGACAAGAGTGTTAAAATAATGACACTGTGCAAGTGCAAGTTGGAGCAAGCTGCTGTGGTGGGCAGAGTAATCATCTGAGAAGATGTGAACAGTCACTTTGGAGGCAATAGGGAAGGCATAAAAATGAGGTACGTACAGGACATAGTTACGCTACAGATAGGAGAAGGAAGAATTGGTATTCAGCTTCTTAGTTGCTTTGGGCACTGGGTTTAAAGTGAAGCTTCCTTTGCCATTTTCTTCGGCTATTCCACTGCTGCTGCTGCTGTTGCTGTTTGGCGCACAGTGTTGGGGGGTGGTTCAGAGTGTGTGTATACTTGACAGGAGCATGGCAGAGAGGAAAGGCAATGCGAGAAACTCATTTGGACCTTTTCACCGTGTGGAATGTGCACAATTCCCTCGGGAGCTCCTTGCGCATTGACAGCTGTAATTGCCCACGACTCCCCGAGAAAGCATTATAGAAATTGCAGTGCTTACATTTCCACTAACGTGCAACTCCTGAGGGAAGCTAGATAGAATCGTAGAGAGGAGGCAGAGAATAGGTAGAACCGATGCAGTCGCGAAACGAGTGAATAACAGCATTGCCACTCATCGCTCGCAGTTCCCATACAAGGGGTTGGGGATACAGAAAAGCTCACGTGAGGACGCAACAATGGTTGCAGGCAAATGGGGTAAATATAAGTTCAAGGCATGGTAAGGTACATTTCTGCTATTTCTAAAAAATAAACACCTTGCAAATTTGTCAAGCAGACAACTTGTACAGAGTGTGCTGAAAGAGAGCTGTATTAAAGCGCACTGTAGGGTCTAGGCGACACTACGGAAGCGTTCACACATAAAATGAACACTTCTGTGCCTGCTATGGTAGCTTTGCGACTTTAGCATTGCTCCAGGTCACAGGTGTAATCTCAACCACGGCAGTTGCATTTCGACGGGGGCGAAATAAACACTTCTGCACTTAGATTTAGGGACACATTAAAGAACACCACGGTGCCAAGTTAATCTGGAGTCTGCCATTACAGCATGCCTCATAATCCGATTGTGGTTTTGGCATGTACAGCTCGTAATTCAATTAAAGTTTAATACTTCTGCCATGATGTGATGTGCCATGTGAGGCAATGATTAAACGCAACCCTCTCAGAAGTTATGAAGTATGGCACAAAACGATGCCTTGAGCAAACACCTCCTGCTGTGTGTTCTGTGTTCGACACAGACAAACAGCAGTGAGGCACGCAAGGTAACGTTTAACATCAACTCACTACTGTCGTGTTAGATTAAACATTGAAGAAATGAAACATTTGCTGTGAACATCACCGCTAATTATAGTCAATCAAAGCAAACAGCACAGAAAGCTGCGCTTACATTGATTCCCACAGTGTGTAGGATCCGCATAATTTCTTGTTGTCTGATTCTTCATTTGAGGGCAGAGAACCTCTTGACATACAAGAGTGGAGGATAGAACTAACAGGTTGGTCACATTTTAGGCTTGCAGGAAAAGTATTAAGAGGAGATATAGGCTGAAAAATTGGATTTTTCTTTGGAAAATATTTTTAGTGATTTTGGTAACTAAATTATGCTCGAATTACTATATATTCATTGTGTAAAAAATTATGCCACAATACTAAGCGTAAGCTGGTGAAAAAATTTAACCCAGTCGTAGTGCAAATAACTGCAACTGTATGTATGGAATGTTTGCAAGAATTCTTCTGTGTATGTATGCGTGGGAAAAGTATGGGTGTGTGGTGTGGGGGAACTATGATTACATGAAATTTTCAGAGTATGGCAATTCTTGGAAAGTCTTTTTGTGCCAGCTCTTCTTTGGGGGGTTGCACTTAGAAGGAGCATTGTTCTCTGTGGATAATATCTTTTTGTCAAAGAACAGCCTTGCAGGGCAGCTGACGGATTTTTGCAAATTGTCTATTATTGCATTTGAGTCTCTACAATACAGTATAAAAGAGTGGCGGGCAGTTCTTGCAATGCTGTAGTGCTATAACTTTGTCATTGTGCACATAAGTGTGTCATATTTAACCTACCATGTCTTGATTAGATAACTTTATCACCAATTTCAGCCTAGTGGTGTGCTGAAATTTTCCTGCACAATCTATGAAACAGCTCAAAACTGCAGAGAAAAGTACAACTCAAATTCAACGGGAACAGAAATTCAGGTTCAGAGCAAACACTTAAAAAGGGTGAAGAAACAAGTTAATTTTTTTCTTATTTTTCTGCTCAAATACAAAACTAATGAATACTCTGTTTAGATTTCCCTGACTGTTTCAAGTGCCTGATTGAAAATCATTGGTACATTCAACTGGTCCCTTCTGAGCTCTGACTTTAATTGCAATGATGTGGAGCCCGCTCTTGATTGGAACTAGAGAAAGCGTGACCAAGCCGAACGTGCAGCTGCTCGCCAGAGCTATCGGACCTCGGAAGAAGAAACGCATGTGCACATCTGTTCTAAACAAACAAGATGCACAGGTGCCACCACATTGCCAGGACTGATGCCACGCCAACAACGGAAGCTGTAGAGCCACGTGACTAGAACTCTGCCAGATCGTAGCGTTCTGTTTCGACCAGCTGAATGCAACATGCATTGGCGTGTTTCCCTGAAATTTTTTGACGATATCTCCCCTTCCCCCCTTGCCCACGGAACAGAAAGTTTCAGGAAGTGGACTCCGAAAGAGTGACATGGACAGAAAAAGCTTAAATGTGAAAGCTTGAATGTGAAAGCAAGGCTAGGGCTAGTGGCGGACCGAAGCGAGGTGGGGGGGGCTCATTGAGGAGATCCCCTCTCCCTTGCACAGAACATTGCGACCCCACTCATAGTGCCTCCACCTCATTCTGGGTCGTGTTAACCATAACTGATGAGGAGGGATCAGCGCATGCATAAAAGCTTAGGAGACATGTTGCTCCTCACCAGACATTTGTATCGTCGAAGAGTTTCTCATTTTTGGTACTTGACCGAATCGTCGACCATGCTGCATGGAAGAAAAGCATTACGAAAATATTAAGACTTGCTTGTCTAGGAAACATCTAATAAGCACCCCCCCCCCTTTTTTTTATTTTTCTTTCCCTTGTCTCTGACTTTCCTTATGTCAATAAACTTGAGAAGAGCTTGCTGTTAGGCTAGTTTGTGCAGGCTGTTAAGAATGGAAACAGCACAAAAAAAAAAAAACGGAACAATAAAGAAAGACCTACAGAACACTGATTTTCGCATGGCAACATATATCAAATGGGGGGGGGGGGGTACTGGGCCAGGGAAGCTAAGAAGCTGCCACAACAAACAGGTGGTAGGGCAGGTAGGTGAATGGCCTTGAAGTGCCCACAGAAACAGAAATATAGGAATGTTAGGGGCCGCCACGCCCTTCAACAACCCGGTGAATGTTGAAGAGTGCGACAGTGACAAATGGAAAATAATTTTAAGAAGAGGAGTTGGGTGATGGATACGAGAAGGGGGGAGGGGTTGTGCATAAAAGGCATCAAGAATGAAGTTGGCAGATAATTACGGACATAGGGAGAGCGTCTCGTGACTGCCCAATCACTCAACACCAGACAGCTGTGGCCAATCGCCTAGGTGAGGATTCCCTACCCGGCTGTAACACATGCTGTTTAATTGCTGCGGAGAGCCCTTCCTTACTAATCATCTTGGCAATTTTCAGAATAAACGGGTGTCAGGAGACACGACACTTTCACATCTCTCAAAGCTACTGGCCCTTATTTTACTGCGAACTACAGATGCCGTAATTTTCACAAAGGCTTCTAAACAGGAAGCAGCCATGCTTCCTACTGTCTGCCTCATCGGTTTCCCAATGTGATCAAATAACAATATGTGTTGCATGATGACTACAATGCCATGATCACAAGTTTCCAAACAACTCTTCAAATAAGTCGGACAGCAGGTCACCGAAAGTGAGTGAAACTTGCATCATATGATACTATCGAAATTCTAACGCAAAGCTTCGTTGCTTTATTTTTAAATCTAGAATAATATAGCATGCCCACAACTTCGAAAGCTCGATTAAGTGATAGGAAACTTGCAAAATAGTGCCCGCGCTCTGCTGTACGTAGCCGTGGCTGTACCACGCACTAGGTCTGGCTGGAAAACAACGGTGATCTCCATTGTTACGTGGGCTGCAACAAGTCTGACCTGGAAACGAGAAAAAACAGTGTCCAAATGGGCAGACGAAAACGGATTTAAAGTGAACCCCAACAAAAGTTCTTGTGTGCTTTTCACAAGAAACAAAGGGCTCATTGCAGATCCCAATATCGAAATGTATGGTCAGCAAATACCTGTGAACAAAGAGCACAAGTTCTTAGGCATCATACTTGACTCTAAACTAACTTTTATTCCACACATAAAGTATCTCAAGATGAAATGCTTAAAAACAATGAACTTACTGAAAATTTTATCCCACACAACATGGGGCAGCGACAGGATGTGCTTAATGAATCTATACAAGAATCTGATTCGATCACGATTGGACTGTGGTGTCATGATCTACCATTCTGTTGCCCCAAGCGCGCTAAAAGTGCTAGTTCCTGTCTACCATCTAGGGATATGACTGGCCACTGGCCCTTTCAGAACAAGTCCCATTGAAAAGAATCAAATGAGTGGTCACTCCATCTGCAGAGAACATACATCAGCCAAACATATTTTCTGAAAGTTCACTCTAATCATCAACATCCGTGTTTTAATACCGTTACCGATATGACATGGGCTACACTCTTTCGTAATCGACCCTCTGTAAGATGGCCCTTTTCACTGCATGTGAGGGAGCTTAGCGTTGAAATGGATGTCCCACTCCTCAAACATTGCTTAATTCCTCCAGCTAAGCTGCTGCCTCCTTGGGAGCGGCAGCTGATACAGTGTGATATATCTTTTCTACAAGTTACAAAGCATGCTCGAGAGATTGAAATCCAAGTGCATTCCTTGGAACTCCATACAAGCACTCCTGCACAGAGTTCTACACAGATGCATCGAAGTCACATGACGGGGTGCCCTATGCAGCTGTCAGTCTATCCTTCTCGGAATCCGATGTACTGCATCAGGAAACAAGTATACTTAAGGCCGAGGCCTACATACTATTGTTGGCTGTGAAGCATATAAGGAAATCAAAACTCCAAAAATCAGTTATATATATGGACTCCCTAAGTGTTGTGAAGGCCTTGATGTCATTCTGTAAGCACAAAAATCCAGTAACTAATTAACTCTATTGCGTCCTGTGTAAAGCATAAATATTGAATTGAATTATGGGGTTTTACGTGCCAAAACCACTTTCTGATTATTAGACACGCCGTAGTGGAGGACTCCGGAATTTTCAACCACCTGGGGTTCTCTAACGTGCACCTAAATCTAAGTACACGGGTGTTTTCGCATTTCGCCTCCACCGAAATGCGGCCGCCGTAGCCGGAATTTGATCCCGCGACCTCGTGCTCAACAGCCCAACACCATAGCCACTGAGCAACCACGGCGGGTAGCGTAAATATCGTGATTATATGCTGGGTGCCTGGCCATAGGGGCATCGAGAGTAACGTTCTGGCAGACCAGATGGCCATGTCAATTGCATCGCATGCTGTTAATCCTGCTGCTGCAGTCCCTGTCACAAGTCTGAGGCCTTAAGAATAAAACTGCGAAACCACTGGCAATGCTTGGGGAAAGTGGAAACAAATAATATGCTACACATAATAAAGCCGCAATTAGGTTTCTGGCCCTCTGCAACAAAATCACGCCAAACAGATGTCCTATTCTGTCCTCTCAGAATAGGACACACATTTGGCACCCATAATTTTTTACTCACTGGAAATCAGTCAGTCAGTGTAAATGGAACTCCCAACCTGTGGTAGATGCGGCGAGAGGCTGACCGTCCTCCACGTCCTCCTAGAGTGTCTGGAAGCGGAATCTGAGAGAAAGAAACATTTTCCCCTGGCATACCAGCAGCACATGCCCTTTCATCCTGTAATGTTCCTCGGCCCAGAACCACTATTTGACACCAACACAGTCCTAGCTTTCTTGAAAGATGTTGTGTTACGTGTTATTAGCCGCATACATTGGTAGCGCTTCCTCTCTTCAGAGGATGCTGCTGTGATAGTTGTTTCATATAACATATTGCTCTAGGCCCTTGTGTTTCAAGGGCTTTGGTGAGGCAGTAGTGCTACAGCCAATTTTAGCATCTTACGTATTTTGTAACATTCTTTCGCAAGGCAGTTTAATGCTCATAGTACCCGTCATTCGTCATCTCCATAATCTTACTACACATAGATTCTACGCACTTTATAGCAACTATTTTTAAGGCCCTTTTACAGCCACAACACATCAACTTCATAGAAGTCATAACTCCACTGCAAACTTATCAACACTGGCCTGGTGCTATTTTGCCATACCTAGCAGTTGCGCTACTAAACACCGCGCGTTCAATTGAGAAGACATACGATAGTGCGCTATCTTTTTCTTGTATGGCCCAGTTTTTAGCGCTGTTTGTTTTTTCAAGTTATGGCCCAGCTAGGTCATTGACATACATTAATTATATAAATGCATCAGTTCGTAAATGCAATTCTAGTTTTTTTTTAATATCACCATTTTTAAGAATAGCATACGGATGGTAGGATAATTTGATCTGAAGTGGCTACACACTTTAGCATTCTGTCACTATAAATCATCGTCATGTCAGTCCCATCAACATCTCAGAACACATTCTGGCCAGTTGTTAGTCCCTTCAATAGCATTCTTATTCAGGGAGAGTGCTAGGAGTTTGTCTTTGCTTGGTGTACAACCACTCTCCACATACAAATGCGCACACACGCATGTACGAATGCACGCACTGGCACACACACCAAAGTGGCTATACACCTTAGCAATGAAGTACATTTGTCAGAAATTAAGCAGAGTGTTGTTTCGGCAACAGAAAAACAATTATCCTCATTTAAATATGATGTGAAGCGAAGGCGCTAAAACAACGGAGGACAAAGAAGAAACACACACGGGGCGCCCTGTGTAACCAATTTTCATGGTACCCATTTTTGTTTAGTGCAATGGAAAGCTTATAGGTCGGAGTGTCTAATAAGAAGTGCGAACACGGAAAACGCCATGGAATATTTCTTATCAAAATTTTTAGATCCTTAGTGAGAATGTAGTCATTCAGTGGAAGCATGCTGAAAACGTACACAGAGAGAGAAAGAGAAAGTAAAGGAGTTGTCGGCAGAGAACCCCCCCCCCCCCCCCATAGAGTTTCATATTAGTATAACTAGAGGGAAATCTGGCGCTGCGATCGTTCAACCATCATGGGAATGATGGGAAGTACGGGCTACGGATTGTCATTCTGTTGACTGGCAAACTAGCCTACAAGTATTTTTTGTCAGTTTTGGTTTCGCTCTAAGTGCAATTGCTATAACCTGCAGTGGGACAGTGCAACGCAAAGCTCTCTGCCTTTGTTCTGTTGCTCGAAGTGGCGACAGCACGCTGGGCCAGCCGCTGGGACGATGTTTGTGTCAAGGTGGGGTGTCAAAGCCATGACGAGAAAGCGACGGCATCGTAAACGTTGAAAGAACATGTTTTGACCATTTGGACCTTGGTTTGTTAAGTGTGTTAGGTTGGCGCTGTAGCGTTAAGTGCTTTATGAAACTTCAGAATAGGAAAAAGAAGGCACCACTGATACAAGACATAGACAGTTGTACTTCTAGTGGCTTGACAATCAAATTTTATTGAGGGCTTCATTATGCATTGCTCGTTTATGTGCTCATTGAAATGCGTGTTTTAGGACTTTGAGAACATGAACTTACTTGTGGTAGGAAAGGTTGTTGCTTCCTGGCTGTAGTCTAGTGTCACAAAATGGGTAAGCACAAAGCCACGCCATAACGCTTCGGAAGCGGTGCTTCAATATAAAATATAATGAAGCATGCTCGTAGAAGGCCACAAGCGTCCTAGCTAGCACTGCAGCAGATGTGCTTAAAAGTACTTGAAGATGTTCAGCAATCATGACAGCCGACGCAGCCATTCGAAAGAGCGCGATAGTTCGCGAGTGCCTGTCATCTGTGACTCGCGTTAGCAGCGAGCAGGCGTCGTAGCAGACGACACTTATAGCATTCCTCTCAAGGGCGCAACACTTTCTCACAATGCAACATTTTTATTTCCATAAATACTTGAAGAGTATTTTTATATAAGTACATGCACGGTTGTTATTGCTGTTGTAAAAATAAATAAATAATTCTGTGGCGTTAAATTGAGAACAGAATTGCAAAAAAATGCAAACCCTGGTGTGCCCTGTTGTAAACCATGCTTCGATCTCAAACTCATACAAAGTTTATGTAACGTGTTGTACATTATATAAGATATTGCAGAAATAAAATTAGATTTTACGCGATAATATTTAAGTATAGCTTTGTTTACTGCGCCGTAAGCAAATGCCATTAGTCTAAATATCGAAGTCAGTCCGAAGCCTGTACTTCCCATCATTCCCATGTAGGTTGAGACAATGCTCATGAGAGAGCCCCCGTAGACACTAGCACCACATTTCCCTCTAGGGTATTTATTTAGAAACTCTATGCCCCCCCCCCCCCCCTTCCCCGAAATTAATTATAGGCTACGCCATTGGTAACATGCACAGCCAGAGCGCTCGGAAATGACCAGCCGAATGTACCATATGTATGACATGGTTGCTGGATGTGAGAGTTTTAAGTCCATTTGGGTTGCAATTTGACTAAATTAATAATGCAGGACTCGACACACATGGCACATTTCCTCATTATCGAAAATAGTAAAATGTAAGGAGGCCAATGGCTGGCCTTACAAATAAGATTGCAATAAGATTGTGCTTGATTTGCCAAATAAAAATAAAGTGTGCAAAATAAGTCGGAATATTTCTTAGATTTCTATTGCTGGTGGCCAGTTCTTGCTCCTTTTCTCCATTTGCTTTGTTTCCTTGCTTTCTGTAGTTCCTGCACAAGTTCCAGGCAGAGTGCAGGCGACGCGGCACTGTGCTCAAGTTGTTGCCTCGTTGCTTCACCAAGCGCCAGGAAAACAAGTCACAGTACAACTTCCGTGAGCGCTGCATCTACTGGCATGTGGCTTGGGTCTTCCCTGCTGCTCACGTCAAGGTCCACGAGAGCCAGAGGTGCATTTTCAGCCTATTCTTTTGCAGTGTGCCTATATACATATGGTCTGTTTCATATGTAGCAGGCAATGCTACAAGGGCTAGAAAGACTGCAGTCACTGCTCGCATTTGTGACCAGAAAATAGTGCATCACACATGAAAGGTACAGGTATGCATAATGTAATTTGATGTAACTTTTATGCCGCAACATACGACATTTATCATACATGGAAGGCATTGCAGGCATGATTCTGTTCACTTAAAGGGATACAGAATAAAAAATTTGTTGTCAATATCTCTGGCTCCAACGATAGCTATCATACTGAGAGTGACCAAAGCAACACTCTGAGCACAAATGAGCAAAAAGTAGCTATTTTAATGAATATTTTTCACATCGCTGTGCCTAGCGGCTCTGGCAAAAGTGGATGTCATGTCACACTTACCTGCCTTACTGCTTCCCACCCATTGCGAGCGATCGCAAAGCCTTGGGGTGTCATTGAAAAGGCAGCGCCTCAAGCCTGATGCTATGTTGTCTGTTTTCTCAAGGAAGCGCAAGCAACAAGGCGTCAGAGGTGCCTTTGAAAATGAAAGGCGAAGAGGGGTTTGTGGTTTTGTTTGCCCTTTTTGCATACGCGTGATGAAAACGGCAGGTAGCATTAGTCTTTTCTCGCGTGCCTCTCGTGAATGCTTCTCCCATAAACCGCTGGCTTGTTCACGCTGGAGTTTTGTGCAGAGGTGCCATTTCGCAGTAATTTGTTGTTTATAAGAGGTTCTGAGCCAGATATTTTGCCAATTCTGCCCGAATGGATCGAAATTCGCATCGTCTGCAGCGCCGACGACCGAAACAAAAAGAAGGTATCGCCTACATGATACTGGTGGTTCCATCTCGCTCCCGCCAAGGGAAGGAGCACCCTGCTGCAACGAAACGAGGGAATGGGCGTGTTAGCTAGTGCAGAAGCAATGCGCTGGGCTGAAGTATATCTTACCTGCTTGCCACTTGTGTTACTTGTAGCCGCCAGTTTTGCAGGTGGTGCATAAAAACTTTGTTCCTCTGTGTTTAGATTATTGATCAACTTCTTGGTGAAAGTACGGAGGAACCAGAACGCGTGCCTCCAGTACCAGTTGCTACCTCTGATGGAGTGTCACTGGAATGCAGTTCGTTCCGGCTGTTGCCGGTTGTTCAGTAGGCCATTCATACCGTCACTATCACTAGAACTTAGCATTGTGCATGGTGCAATGTGGGGAAAACAAAACGCGCCACCGGTCAGTTTGCCCCGTCGCTGCTGCAGCTGGATGTGACGTCAGATCCGCCGGCTTGTTGTTGGAAGCGCGTTGCGTGTGACCCTGTGGCCTCTCACAGAACGTCAAAAATAAAGCCATCCGCTCAAAAATAACCAGAATAATGACTATATACAAGAGCAATCGTGTCTTAGGAATGCAATTGTGGTGCTTTCTCAATATTGGATTTTTATTCTGTATCCCTTTAACAAGTGGGAAGCAAAGTGACACATTGCTGTGACCAGTAGCCGCAGTGCACTGCTTGCGCTCGCGACCAAGACATAGTACATCGCATATTGGAAGCACAAGGGTGTGCCCATAATACTTAGTTCGACATACCCTTACATCCATAAGTTGTAATAAATTAAGTGGTTAGTTCCTATAAAGTCTCGCAAATAAGAAACAACCGTACTGCAAAATGCATGGAGTTAGATTTCTATTACAGTACTAGCGTAGCTTCTGCAGTATTGCTAAGCAGAAATTGGAGGCATATACATTTTGTGCAGCTTCTTTGGTAGTCTTAAATTCAGATGCTGCTCTGCTTGTGCAGCATGTTGCAGATATAAAACTTTAGAAAGGGCTCTTACTGCTTTCTGAATAGGGATCATGTGGACAGGTGTCAACAATCACTATTGGAAATATATTGTAAATTGACACGTTGCATATAAGGCAGTCTTGTTGTCAACACATGATTTGCAGCTCAAACTTTTCATATCTGTGTGGCACACAAATGATATATTTACTATATAATTCACTAATGAACTTGTTATACTTAGGCCATGTATTGCAGTTACAGGAGTGTAGCCAGTTAGTGGTCAGGTAATGTCAATTTGCTAAGAATCCTAAAGCTAGGACCGTTTTCAAGCTAGCCATCCTAAAAATTTACAGTAAGATAGGTGCTCCATGTATTGTTTTCTCGGTGTACTTTATTGCATGTTTTTACAGAACAAATTTGGAAGTCAGTTCTAGGGTCAGAATTCTTAGTAAATAGACATGCTTTGACCACTGGCTTATTGTTGATTATTTTACTTAGGTAAGCTATGAACCTGTCAGCTTTTGCAAAAACACCAGTTGTAAATGTAGTTATTATATTTGTGTCACAGCTTTAATCTTTGTAATGAGAACAAATGCTATTAAAAAACCATTACAAATTTTGTGTATCGGTGACATTGCATAGCTGGTACCATGTTTGCCTAAAGCCAACATCCAATAACCACTAATGCATACCTTGGAACAATAGCAACCATTTTCATATGAATTGAATTTCTCATGCTCATTCTTATGCTGAGCATGAACAAGTTGTGGTTTATTAGGGTATATTATAAAAGGCCAAGTGAACAATGTTTTCTGTGCAATGTGTATATTTGCAGCAATCTGGTCTGCATAATACCCTAGTCACATGGGTATACCAAAGGTCCTTTGAAGTTAAGGAGCATAGAGTGAGGGGGTGAGAAAACTTTATTTCTAATCAGAATGATTCGCGTCCAGCGAGTTAGTGGGCTGGGGCACCCGCCGAGGTTACTGCCAAGATTTCTTGCCTCCCGGCGGCTTCCTTGGCCTGCTGGACTGCCCAGAGTTGGTCTTCCAGGTCCAAGCTGAGCAGCGCGGCCTGCCATCGCGCGCGGAGGCTGTTGGCGGAGGTCTCGCTCTCATTGTCGGGTATTAGTCCCTGGCATTCCCATAGCATGTGTTCTAGCATGGCTCTGTTGCCACACACTTTGCATCTATCTGTTGTGTATGTGTCTGGATAAATAGTGTGCATTAGTATCGGACTCTTGTATGATTTGGTTTGTAGTTGTCACCACTGGACAGTTTGCGATCTACTGAGTTGTGGATGGGGTGGTGGATAAGTGCATCTTTGCATCTTGTAATGGTTGGTGATGTTGTTGAACCTGGTCATTCTGTCTTCCCATTCCTATACTTTGGAGGGCCCTGTTAAGGGGTCTACGTTCGTCGCAGCTCGGAAAGCTAGTCCTCGAGCTACGTTGTGTGCCATCACATTAGCGTTGTCCTCTCCCGTTGGGTCAGGGGTGTGGGCTGGCATCTGTCTTCCCTTGTTGTTTTGCCTTTTCTGAGTATGTTTAGCGCTTCAGGGGAGATTCGGCCGTTCACGAAGTTGTGTACTGCCGTTTGGGAATTGCTGATTATATATATGCATTGGTTTGTGTTATGACTAACACTATAGCCGCTTCCTCCACCATTTCGATGCGTGTTGTGTTTATAGTCAAGCTTGTACAGCATTGTCTCTTGTGGTTAAGTACTGCTGCGACAAAGCTATGTTTGTGTTTGTAAAGTGCAGCATCTACAAAGACTGCATCCTTGTCTCTTCCGTAGTTCTTTGCCATGTTCTTTGCCCTGCTTTTTCTCCTGCCCTCATTATGTACAGGATGCATATTCTTGGGTAATGGGGGTACTGTGAGTTTGGCCCTTGTTTCCTTGGGTATCTCCTGTTTGTCTCCATGTCATGTGGTAGCGGATCCCTAGTTTATCTAGGATGTGTCTGTGCACCGTCATCTTGGATAGATGTTCGTATTGTGCTATATGTTGCACTTCTATTAGCTTCTGTAACGTGTTGTGCAGTCCCAGCTCTAGGAGTTTCTCTGTGCTCGTGCTTAGCATGAGTCCAATCGCTTGTTTATATAACTTCCTAATTAGGCCATCTAGCTTCTTTTCTGCAGCGTACCATCTGTGGTATGCCGCCACATGCGTGATCTGACTTATGACGAACGCCTGGATAATTCTCATGATGCTTGCTTCTTTCATGCCCTCGCGCCTGTTGGTGATTCTCTTGATTAATTGCATCGTCTTTGGCTTCGATTTTGCTAATGTTTTCTTCTTTGGTGCCATTCGCTTCCATGATCGTTCCCAACACCCTTATCATCTTGACTTTGGGTATGGGTTGTCCATCTCGGGTCTTGTGTTGCTGTCTGCGTAGGTTTGTGTGTTGTGGTTCTTGGGAGGTCTCCCCTTTAGTGTTAGTCTATACAGCAACGCCTAAGATTTTTCGGCTGAGCATGTTTGACCAGTGCCTTCTAGGTATTTCTCGACTGTTTTAACTGCTTCTTGTAGTCTCTGTTCAATCAATCCATCACTGCCATCGTTTATCCATAGCATGATTTCATCTGCATAGATTGTGTGGTTAAGTCCTTTGATTCTTTGTAATTTGCTAGGAAGACCAATCAGAGCTCGTGCGTAGGCAAGACGGCGGAACATGCCATACACAACCGAGTATCGCGGTACATAGAGAGAGAGGGCCTCTTCCCACATAACATGGTGGGCTTCAGACCGGGCCTCTCCACACAGGACATAATGTTACAACTCAAAAAGCACATAATCGACGGCATAACCAGAGACACCAGGGGCATACTGGCCCTGGACCTAACGAAAGCGTTTGACACGGTGAAACACAGATTTCTAATGGAAACGATCTCGGTGATGGGGCTCGGCCGGAAATTCCACTCTTACATAGGCTCCTTCCTCAGAGACAGGAAAGCCACGATCAAAATAGGACAGGCCACGTCCGATTGGTACACGCTGGGCGCGAGGGGCACCCCACAAGGGGCGGTGCTCTCCCCGCTATTATTCAATCTAGCATTGAAAGGGCTATCGGACTGGCTGACGAGAGTGACCAACGTCAATCACGCCCTGTACGCAGACGATATTACGGTGTGGTGCCCGGGAGGGTCCGACGCAGAAGTCGAGCGGGCTCTTCAAGAAGCGCTGGACACAACGGAAGAGTACCTGAAGGAAACGGGACTCCGTCTGTCACCCAGCAAATCGGAACTGTTGCTCTACAGGCCCTCGAAACAAGGCATGAGGAATTTGACGCCGATCGATCAAATACCAATCAAATTACACACGAGTGACGGCCAGCCGATCCCCAGAGTGGACACTATAAGAATCCTGGGGCTGCTAATTGAGGCTAAAGGCGGTAACACCCAAACGGTCATGAGTCTCACGTCCAAAACGGAGAACATGCTCCGGCTGATCCTCAGGGTGACCAACCGCAGGGGAGGGCTCAGCGAGAGCAATCTCATCAGACTTTACCACGCCTTCCTCATGAGTCACGTAAATTACATAGCCTCGGCGCTAAAATGGACCAAGAGAGACGCGGCCAAGATAGACACACTGATGCGCAAGAGCATCAAGAGGGTGCTAGGTCTTCCGATCAGTACAAGCACGGAGCGGCTCGATCGGCTAGGGGTCCACAATTCGCTAGCAGAAATAATCGAAGCACAGACCAAGGCACAGGTCGTGCGGCTGTCGACCACCAGGGCCGGCAGACGCATCCTAGAAGAAGCAGGAATAAATGCCGAGGCAGAGTGCACCGCACGCAGCGTCGCGCTCAGCGCAGCGGTCAGGGGCACTTTCAAGGTAGAACCGCTTCCGAGAAACGTCCACCCGCAATTCAACGAGGGGCGCCGAAGGGCGAGGGCCCGAGCACTGCTGAAATCAACCGCCAGCTGTCCGGGACTGGCGGCATTTGTAGACGCGGCCCAGTACGGGCGCAGCGACCGGTACGCGGCCGTCTCGATACGCTGGGATGGCACGATCATCAACGCAGCATCGGTCAAGGGGGTAACGTCCGAGGTGGCCGAGCAGGTGGCAATAGCCATGGCAATGAGGGACCCCGAACGCCCTTACGTATACACAGATTCGCGATCGGCGGCCAGAGCATTTGCCTCGGGCTCGATATCGCGGAAAGCGGCGGCCATCCTCGGCAGTGCGGGAGCCGCGGGTCATCACATCCTCAAATGGTTCCCAGCCCACATGGGGGCCGACGTGCACCCCGACTTTCCCAACGCCAACGAGCTGGCACACGGACGCGCGCGAGGACTCACGCACCGCGGCGATCGTGGCGAGCGAAGTGGCGGGGAGGGAGGGGAGCACCGAGACCCGCTGCTCACCTTCAACGAAATAACCACGCATTATCAGCTGTCGAGGAGGACCTTCCCGCTCCCCCACGCTAAACTTACTAGACCACAGTCATCTATATTCAGAATGTTGCAAACAAGGTCGTTCCCCTCGAGAGGCAGAATGAGCCTTTATTCATCGGACGTAGAGCCGCAATGTCCGGATTGCGGCGAATCGTACTGCTCGCTATCGCACATGCTTTGGCAATGCTCCGCGTTAAGCGGCACCGTGTTCAGCAAAGAAGAAGACTGGATGGACGCCCTGCGAAGCGACGACCACCAGACCCAGCTCCGGGCCGTCCAGAGGGCTCACGAAAGGGCGGAGGCTCACGGGCTTCCCGTCCCAACGTGGGTGCGGCCCGCGACCCCTGCCGACCACTAAACCAAGAGTGAGTGGGAAGGGGTTCCTCAGGACCCAATAAAGTTCTTTCCTCCTCCTCCTGCGGTGTGCCGGCACTGCAAATAGGCACTTTCTCAGACGTGAGGTTTCCTACCGTGATTTTTGTTTCTCTGCCTGTTAAGAAGTTTCATATATAGTTGTACGTCCGCTCGCCCAAACCAAGGTTGCTGGTTTAGTGCAGTATGGTTTGGTGTGCCACATTGTCGAACGCCTTCTTGAGATCTAGCCTGAGAATGGTTCGAGTTGATCTCCCTGGTTCATCTATTACTTGGTGCTTCAGTTGCAGCATGGCGTCTTGTGTAGACAGGTTTCTTTGAAATCCTATCATCATGTTTGGGAGTAAGTCATTGTCTTTTATGTAGTTGGTGGGCCTTGTGAGAAAGACATGCTCCATTAGTTTGCCCATGCAGGAAGTTAACGGTGCAGGTCTTAGATTCCCGAGTTGTACTTGTGTGCAAGGCTTTGGTATTAGGATGACTTGTGCCGTCTTCCAGTGCTGTGGTACCTTTCCTTGTTTCCAGCACTCGTTGATATATTCTGTGAGTTTGCCAATGGACGCATTGTCCAGGTTTCCAAGTGTCTTGTTTGTAAGGGCGTCTGGGCCCGGTGCCGATTTTGTGTTAAGTTTGTGCAGGTCTGCTGTTGTTTCTGCTTCACTAAACTCTTCATCGAGGTCGGAGTTCTGTTCTCCCTCGTATTCGGGATGAATACATGGCGATGCCTGTGATATGTATTTGAGTTCGACCTCTTTCAAAATTACTGCTCTGTTCCTTTATACGTGCATAGAATCTTGTGTATGTTTTGCCTGTGCACCGTTTTTGTTTCCTCTGGGTTAAGGAGATATTTGAGCAACCTCCACGTCTTGCTCGTGCTTAGTTGCTCATCCATCTCTGTGCGTAGTTCCTCCCATTGTCATCTTTGTAGCATTTCTGCAGCCCTTGTTTGGCCTCCCACATGTGTGAGAGCCTGCTGTCTATCGCTTCTAGCTGAGCTTCTTGCGGGATCACCTGGGTCGATTTGGAGATGTCTCCCTTTAGGTTGGCTGTCCACTGAATAGTGTCTGTAATGGTTTCTATGTTCCTCTCTTCCCTTATATTTTTGAATTTCACCCAATCAACTAATTTGAGTTGATTACCCCTGCATTTGTCTGGGCCTCCATTGAACTGGATTTCGATTATGGAGTGGTCACTCCCCAGGTCTTCCTGTGTATTTAGCCATCTTATTGATTGTATATTTTTAGCGAAGGTGAGGCCTGGTGTGGAGTTATCACAGACGCTGTTGCCTTGCCTTGTGGGCGTTGCTAGGTCCGTGACGAGGGTTAGATCTTCCTGTTGGGAGTCCTGCCATAGATTTTTGCCTTTGGTGTGGACATACTTGTACCCCCACATGGTATGGGCGGTGTTAAAGTCTCCACCTATTATCACCTTTCGGTCATCTGCTATGTTGAGCGTGCATTTGAATAGTGTTAGGAATCTGTGTCTCTTGAACTTTAGACTGCTGTCTACATTTAGAATAAATATACTATTATTTTGTCTTCCTTGATGGTATAATTTCAATTAGTATGCTGTCTATGTCTGTGACTCGTGTATCATGTTGTACAACCGTATGGTCTCTTCTGACTAGGATGGTAGGCCCTTGGTTTCTGCTACAACATTGCCTATGGGTTGGTACCCTGATAGTCTGGCAAGACCATTCGTTTCTTGTAGAATTATTACGTCTGGTTTGTCTTTCGTTTTTAGGCATTGATACAGATTCGCCTATTTATTTCGGTAACTTCTGCGATTCCATTGCCATATGGTATATCTACTTTTTTTTTTTTGCTTGGCCATGATTATGCTGTGATTTTAGAGGGCATCGGGCTTAGTATCGACAGCTTGAGCAGTAAGGGAGACTTGGAAGTTGCCTGGACTGTTTCTATTTCCTTTGCAGGGGCTACAGCGTCCATTCTTTCTTCTAACCTCGTTACTCTTGCGTTTATTTCTCAAGCTGTTGCTGTATGGGTTGTAGTTGTTGTGCGACTATGCTGACCATGGCCGTCTTAATCGATTATTCCATCTTTTTCATGCGCTCTTCTATCTTTTCCTCAAGTCTGGGTTCAAATTCTTCTAGACATTCTTTTCTTATGCTAGCGGTTTTAGTTTTTTTGGGTCCGCTCCTGTTGTCCTCAATAATCTCTACGGTCTTGCGTTTAAGTTGAATATGGTTGTTTTTCTATGTTCACATTCTCGCTCTCAATGGTGTTTGTTGTACCTTCGCTCTGTTTTCGTTTTTCAGCTTGGTGGTTGTGAACTTATTCCTTTAATCTCTTATTCTCCTTGCTCAATACTACCATTTGTTGTTTCATTGCTGCAACAATTTGTTTTAGCTGTGTCAGCTCTTCCTCAAATTTATTATTAGCTACAGCCTCCGCCTCCGTGCACTTCCCCGTGACCACGCTTGCCCAGCTTACCGCTGGTGTTGCCGTGGTGCCTCCTGCCTCTGCTCCTGGACATAGATCTGCTATGCCCTTCTTTCGAAGGTTTCGAAGGGGGTTCCTGCAGATTCTTCAAGATGCTTAGGCCTTGCGGCTCATCTTGCGTCGTGTAGTTTTCTTCTTCTTTGTCTCTTTCTTGTTTAATTTTTTCCCAGCGACGTTCCTTCACCAGGAAGGGGATCTTGCATATTGCCTTGCATTCTCGATCTGCTGTAGGGTGATCCATGTAGCATAGCTGACACTTAGCCTTGCATTCATGGTTTTCCGGAGGGTCCACCAACCCGCACCTTCAGCAGATCTTGTCGTCGGGGTTAGGACACACGTCCGCTCTGCGTCCGAATCGTCCACATTGGTAGCACATGTCCAGTTGTTTCTTGTATAGCGTACACCGCAACAAAGCTGCACCGTATCTCACATAGCTTAGGACCTTGTATCCGTCAAACAGTAGAATCACGTTTGTTGTGTTGCCCATTCACTTGGCGGCGATTGCTGCAGGATTTCTTGGAGTTATTACTTTTCGCACGATGTCCTGTGCACTGTCTTCCAGTCCTATTCCTCGGATCACTCCTTTGGATGTATTGTCCGGGGCCGCTTCGTAAGCGCTGGCTTCATATTCCTGTGTATTCGTCCTGATGCAGACAATTTTCTTGTACTTGTCGGCGTGTTTTTCTGTGGGAGTACTGATCACTGTTATGTTCTGTTGATAGTTGATACATATTGTGTCTTGCTCTTGTGCCTCTTCGGGTAGGCTGGCTGCAGACGATGCTTTGGACAATGTGGGTGCTCACGTAGTCAGAGACTCGAAAACTTCCTCTTGGTCTTGCTATTATCGTCTGTTCCTCCTTGGGTAGATGTGGCATTCTGCTTGCTTTGGTGATCTGTTGTATACGCCGCTCTGTTTCTTGCCTTCTCCTGTCGACTGGGGTGGCACTGGGGCGTTGAATCCTTGGCTTTGCGTCATATGACTGGACGCCAGCCTGTGCTATCCTCGTGCCGTGCCGACACTTCTGTATTGGCACAGTCAGGATAGAGATCGCAGGTGTCACAAAAGTGTTTAGTGCTTAGAAACTTCTGTAATACAATGAAATTTGTTTTTGTTCTGTCAGATGTTTTTTAGGCTCAAGAGTATTCCCTTGAGATTTCACAGGACAACTGCGGACTCCTTTGACTCAAAGCTCCCTTCAACCAGGCCTCCATTTCTGTGCCCATGTGACAGCACGTGCCATCCCTTGAAGTAAAAGATATGGTTCAAAGGACTTTGAAGGTGCTGTGTGGCTGTGGTATAAGACTCTGCTGTTGAGCACTTATCTCTTTGTGTGAGCACTTATCTCTTTGGACTGAATCTGTGTGCATCTCTTGGCAGCTGAATCTTAAAGCCTGAATGTCAGCGGTGCACTGAAACTCAAGCGGAGTAATACTGTTCAGAGCAAGCTTATGTCGTTGCTTTGCACACAAGAAACATTGCAAATATAATTCCTTCATCAATATTGTTCAGAAGTGCAGAGGGCCCACCCAGTACGCTGGTACAGTTAAACCTCGATATAACAAACTTCAATATAATGAAATTCTCTACATAACAAAGTATTTAACTTTTCATAACCTCTTGTCCATAGAACACCATGTATTTAAAACCTTTATATAACAAAGTGTGTGTGTATGCAACTTCAATATAATGAAATTTCACTGCTGCCACAAAGGAATGCCGAGACAATAAATTGAAACTTCCGAGGACGCAGATGGTTAAATGATTGAATTACAAGTGGCTGCTTCTTAACGCAGCTCTCGAATCACGTGCAGCGTGACAAGAGGAGCCCCAAAGCAGAGCTGCATCACATTCCGTATAAAGTTCTAGTGCAGTAAGATCCTATCGCGCCCCGTCCATTGTGTGCTTTAGGTGCGAGTGAAAGTGTGCGAGGGTGAGACAAGAAAGATGGTGGCTTCACAAGTGCCACCTTCTCGTGCGAGCAAAGGGAAAGAAGCTAGCGGTAGCGCGATCATGCACACGCGAGGGGGCGTTAGTGGGTAGGGAGCAGGGGGTAAGTTTGTGCATGTCTTGATATCTGGCATGTGTATCGGCTGTGGTTACGCATGGCTGTAAGCGCGGCAAAGCGCATATGCAGCCGCGCACCCTGCTTTAGAGGTAATCTGCCGCATGTGCAAAGAGTTGGCGTGCCAAGACGGTGTGGCATCATGTAAGCTGTCTTCTCGTGCGTTTAGTACTGAAGCGTAATCTCGAGTTTCGGTGACCCGTTGGAGTGAGAGGCAGATAAAACGTTCGCTCCCCACTGTCGGCGCTTTCCATGATAGCGTTGTCCCAGTGCAGGGAACGCTATCAGCCACGGGGGTAGAGTGTACGCAAAAGCATGGCTGGCTTCGCTCAGTTCATACCGTTGATGTGAAGATATTGTCGATGTGGCATGAAACCATACCATTCGTTGCCGACTCCCAAAGTAATCAGAATTTATTGTTTTCTCATTCAAGTTTGCTTTTTTCGATGACCCGATAATTCAGAAAATTCTGCGGCCTCTTTCCTTGTAAGAAAAATCAGTCGGTGATGGTACTTATTTGCATAAAAGGTCGAATTTCAATACAATGAAATGTTGATATAATGAAGCAAATTGAAGACTTTACCGACTTCATTATATCGAGGTTTAACTATATTTCAGCTCATGCCTAGCCCAAGCTTGAGGTAAAGGCAAGTTGGGTGGCCAGAGCCAATACACACATCTCCTGAAATATTTTGAAACATGCTAGTTGTAGTTATTGAGGGCTTTTTGTTGGTAAATGCATCTTCTTTTTGGTCATAAAAGAATTTTGCCTTTCTTTTGTCACTTGTAGTCTGGTAAATCTAACTTCTACTCTGAAGACATATCAGGGTGTCTACCAACGGGAAAAACAGAAATTCTCAGGGATTTTGAGTAGTCTGGAAATACTCAGGGAATACTCAGGGAATTTGTGCTTCTATCAGGGAAAATTTGCTGTAATTTTATTGAAAGGGAACGAAAGTCGCTGTAATGGTGGCTCAAGTAAGAATCGCAAAAGTAAGTAAGCAAAAGTAAGAATCGCAGAAGTAAGGAATCGCAACGAATTGTCCTTGATGCCATGTCATTGGCTGGAGGAGTTGCCAGTGTACAGTCAGCGGCCGACTTTCCTGAGGCCCAATAATTCAGATGGCTTCGCGGCACCACTACGTACACCATAGAGCATCTCTGAAAACGTATCTGAAATTTTGGACGCAAGAACCCTTTGCCATCCGATTTTCCGGACTTTTTGCCGTGGCCGAAGGTCCGAAACGGCATCAATCAAAATCACCACGGCTGCCATTTTGATTGCCTCGAACCGGCGCTCGCACGCAGATTTGATGGCGGTCGTAGCCACCACCGCCACAACGCTAGGTCTAGCTGCTTCGACATTCGCTATTAAGCTTCTTGCAGGGTGGCCGATAAGCAGGGTGGCCAAAGTTTAATTCCTACGCATCAGCAGACGATAGTTGGTTTCTTCCAGAAGTGCATAATTATTACTGAAATTCGAAAGCAGATTGTCACTTACTTCGGCCTGTTTATTAAACTGCATCTATAAATATGCAGTAAAAGCTTGTAAATTTGAATTTCACGAGGACACTTAATGGAGTTTGAATTAAACAAAATTTGAACTAATGAACGTGATTACAAAGCATTACTTTGTTTTTAAGTGTCGCATTTCTGTGATATTCTGCAGTGCTCTGCTGTCAATTGTAAAAGGTGGCAGGACCCTCGTCAAGGTGTACCCCAGCTTTTAGTCCCATCTCCTCTTCTTCAAGGTGAAAATAAAATAAAAACAATTGAGTGATTGGTTGATTAAGAAAAGGCCACATTTGATCGCAAAAAAAGTGGGAGCACCTCTGGGTACTACTTTTATTTGCAAAAGAAACCTGTGATCGTTTTCTACTTTTTCTCTCTGAAGACGATTGCTGTCGCATTATCTTCCAGAGCTCGAATGCACTGCAAAGCATGTTCTTCACCTTCTTCGAAACTGAAGTACAGCAGGAGGGATTTAGCCCTTATATCGTATGTGACAATAAAGGTCGTACCGGTATTTTACCAACTTCTCACTCGCGTCGTCACTGTCATCTTGCAGGGCAGGTTCTTCGTCTTCGCTGATGACTTGGGCAATGATGTCATCATCTGTCATGGCACCGCAGACTGTGACGTAGCTGTCGACAATCACATAGTCGTCGAAGTGAGCATCTTCAAGCTCTTCATGTACATGAACAGGAACCCGAACATCCTGTGCACCTTCACTAGTGTCAGTGTTAGGGACGCCAAATTGACAGTGACAGAAACAATTTGTGATTGTTTCTGTTGTTACCAGACTAGTAGTGTGCGTCGTCTGTTCACCGATGACGCCACTGATACCATATATGGAAACAAAGCACTGCATGAGCTGAGGTCTGTCTGTGGCAATTGCTGTGAATCACACTCACGCATCACCCATGTGCTGCCTTTTGCTATCTCCCAATAAGCGAGGCAGTCACGCCACACTTCGCTCCGTTTGCAATGTGCTGCACGAGACAGAGTATCCGTGCCAGCTATTATATCTTGAAATTAAAACATAGAGCTGTGCTCAAATTTTGCATTAGGGAATATCGTAATCGTCGGTGAATTTTTTTCTTTGATCTATGGGAGCAACGCTGTCTCCAGGTCCGGGTGCTTAACAGTTATGCCTTTTTCAGTCCTTGGTGAAAGTTTCAGCCTCGTAGGCGTCATCAATTGTCTTCTTGTTCCGGATGTACCTCGACAGTGTGCTTCTCAGTTTTTCATGCTTCTTGGCAATTTTGATCTTGCTTTGTTTCCCTGCTTCTACTTCCTGTAGAATTTCGAAGTATGTTTTGGCGCAGTACTTGCCATGCGACGACATAGTGGCACGCGAGCAGTGTTGGTCTGCGATGGACGCTGTGGGGTCTTGCACGGGCTCTTGAAACAGTGGAATGACAAAACAGTAGTACAAACAATCACAAGGGCATTTATTGCACCTTTCATAGACTAATGCCTGCTAGCCGGATCGCAACACATAGAGCATGCCGATGGGCGAGGGACAAATCGAGGAAGTCCAACTCGCTGCAGCTGGATAGCGAGCAAATGTGTTTTCCTATGCTGGGCACGAACTCCTACTTGTTTGTGTTTGTTTCACAGGACGGTCCCACAAACGGAGGGCAAGCGTGTGTAAGGTCTGCGCCGCTCGCTGACCCCAAGCCAAAGAGGAAGAGCTTACTCCCTTTCGTGCCCCATTAATCCCTCCGTTAGGTGGCATTAAAAGCGCAACACTCATGCCATCTCCTGTGATATGCTGCAACCACACCGACTGCTGCTGGCGCTTAGGTACTCGGAGAAGCTGGACTACAGGAGCACTCAAATTACAGCACTCAAATTACCGTATTTACTCAATCCGCCTCTTTCACGGCGCGATGGCGCATGCGCCCTGCCCTAGCGGATTAGTCGTGAAACGTTTTGGAAGGGATGCGGGCGCGCGCAGCCGCGCGGCCAGATATCGGGGAAAAGTACCCCGAAAAAAAAAAAGAGAAAGCTCTTGGACGTGCGCTGTTTCAAACGCTTGTGCCATGTGCCGCGTTGAAACTCTGCTGGTAACTCGACGTCGGTGCGGTGCCGAAAACGTGCGTAAGACTGCAACTCCACTTTGAAACAGAAAAGGGCCAGGGCTTCATCCGGACTGCACCGTGAACCACGTAGTTGCTGCCCTGCATTGACGGCCGTCAAATTTATCGATAAACCCCTGCGTTACACTTGAGCGACACTTCAAAAACACGTTGCTGACGCCGTCTTCTTGCAGTGTTGGCCCACTGTTGCTGGTGGTGGCAGCGCGTGCCTGACTTTATGTACTGTTTTGAGGCGGGGTAACAATTGGTCTATACGAGACTGACAAGACGCTGATGCCGACGATTGGCCGACTATTCAGCAATGTGCCATTGAGACCATTTGATCGTAATAGGCCGACAACGACGCAACCGACAGGTGCGAGTTTTCATATAGCGCAACGGGCTTTCTTGTCGACAGCACCGACAAAATCAGCGACGACCGTGATAGCTTGACCGAACTCTACGTAATCAGCCCGTCGAACTGACAACGCGATAGCTGCAGCTCATTCACTTGTAAAGATAGTTATTCACGCTCAAAATGCGTCGACATGCCTTTGAAGTTGAAATGCACGAGCTTCAGTCCTCTCAAGCCGTGCACGTGAAGTTTGAGCCAATGTTGATCCTGTTTAGCGAAGTTTGGGTTAGGCCTGACCCCGTCGAGTTCGTGCGCTCGCTACCGATGGTGCTGAACTTAAAAAATAAGCAATCAGGACGAAGGAAACCGCTCTTGTAGTTCAGTTGGGACCCTATAGCGATTTGATAACTATATACTCTTCACTTTGCACAATAAGCGGCAAGCGGTGACACAGTGCTGTGCCAACATCTTGTACTTTGGTCACTGTACCCGAACGCTGCCGGTCGCATTCCCGTAGATGGTGGGTCTATGTGTGTTGTTATACTGACATTTCTTAATTCCAAAGAAGCAATGTTTACCTCTGCGTCAAACAGGAAAGGAGAGACCAGTGCATTCAATACAGCAGCATAAACTCGCTCAGTTGCCAACGATGTCAGCGATGGCATCCGCCTTTTTGCAAGAGAACTACATGGCATATAAGTGGGGACTTATGCCGAGCACAGTTGTCTCTAATAATACTTTATAGCATGCCCAAACTGTAAGTATGATGAAGTTAAACAAAAGCGAGAATCAGTAGTAGCAGCCTGTAATATATATGTGTCTGGATCACATTTGCAATTTTTTAAGGGACTCAGCCGCTCATACTGACTCGTCTGTATGTTTTGCTACGTTTTGAGATTATTTCACATCAGCGATGCGCCATTTCTACAGTAACCGAAGCTTACAGTGATCTGGAGCTGTAGAGGTAAACAAATGCACCGCTTTAGCAAATCCCACGTGGAAGGCTGCGCTCGAAGGCCTCTTGAATATGTGAAATGTTTAGCGAATGTGTAAAAGGAATACAAAAAGCGATGCGCAATCGCAAACATCAGCGACAACGAACGCAAGGCAGCCGCGTCGGCAGACGGAACTCAGCGTGCCTTTATCGGCCGCACTGTTGCCACAACAGCGCACTCGGGCCTGTTCACCCACTTTACTGGATGGGTGAATGACATGCTGCCCCGAAGAAACCATTACTAATTAATCGCGATCCACGAACCGCACAATCGATGTACACTCAACATGGGCGCAGGTACACAAATCAACTGGCGAAATCCCCGACACACTTCCAAAACGTTTCAAGCGGCGTGCGTCAGAGGGCAGCACAGGAACATGAAAGAGGCGGATTCTAACAAGCACCCGTTTTCCTTGACCAAAAATTAAAAAAAAATTAAAACCTCGATTGTAACGCGCACTTGTTTTTCATGACAAAAAGAAAGTGTAATACCGTGCACCTCATGCTTTCATATAGAAATACTGTTTTCTCTCATTTGGAAAAAACAGATTTATTCCCAATACACTAAAGTTGCGATAAATAAAAAGACAAATGGAATCGGCATACCCTGTCGCCAAGATTTCAACTGCACTGGTACGAGTCGCATGGGGCAATAGATGTCACTCGTCATCGCTATCAGACAACTCCTTATCGATATCAACAGACCAAAGCATTTCATCCTCTGTGCCGTCCATGGAATTCGAAATCCCGCACTTTTTGAAGGCCTTATTGACCATGGCAGACAGGATCGTGCACCATGCATCTTTCACCCATCCAGCAAAGTCCTACAGCGAGGCACACTTCATTTTATTGGCGGGCGTGAATTTGTGGCAGCCTCTGACAAGCCATTCGGTGTAGAGCGCACAAATTCTATCTTTCACTGACTTGTTCAAGCTAACATCGAGCGACTGGAGCTTCGATGTCGTGCCGCCAGGTATCCTGACAATGTCGATGTTGCATGCAGCCATCCGAAACGCTGCCTTGATGCGCTGGTCAATGTGGCACCTGAACGTGTCGAGCACAAGCATCCTACACAGACCTAAACTGCCACCGGGTCTCCTCCGCCAAACATTATCAATCTAGTCAGCGACCAAGTCCATGGTCATCCAACCTTTTTCATTTGCACGCACAATCATGCCACTCGGAAACACGATTCCTTTCGGGAGCATTTTCATTTGAAGATAAGATACAGGGGCAGCTTGTGCCCATCCACAATGCAACAAAGCATTGCGGTGACCAGTTTTTTTTGGGGCCAGAAGACAAAACGCGCACTTGCTTCGTCCCCTTCTTTTCAACGGTTGTGGTGGCAGACATGTCAGAGTAGAGTGGCGTCTCATCAACATTTCCAATCTGTCCGAAGCGGTAGCCGTTTCTAGAGCGCAACTTCAAAACATACTGCTGAAAACTGTGCAGTTTCTCTTCATATTCTTCGAGCAATTTTTGGCATATCCTTGTCCGTCTTCGAAGAGAAAAGCCTTTTCTTTTCATAAAATTTGGTAGCCAGCACCTGCTCGCTTTGAAGTCGCTCTGAATTGGTCCTTTCTGTAGGGTTAACTGTATCGCCCATGCTTTGAGCAGATCGGTCGTCACAGGTCGCTGTGCTGCTAGCTGCTCTTGCACATATTCCGCGAGCAGCTCTTCTATTTCGGCGAAGCGGCCCTGCTTCAGTCCACTGAAACCCTTCCTTGTTACTTTGCTGACGAAAATATTCTTCTGCTTGCACCAGTCCTGCATGCAAGTTTCGGGAACTCTGAACACCCATGATGTGGCCTGATTTCCGTCCGTCTCTGCGCACATGATAACTTTCCTTTTAAATGCAGCATCATGGTGGACTCGGCGTGTCTTGGCAGTCAGCGCTTCCATGCTGATTAAACAAACGCAGAAAACGGGAAGACAGGTGGTAGACTAGTGTTTTAATCGCACCGCTGGTACGAGTTGTTGGGAACTCGGCGCTGACGCCCGTTGTTGCACCTGGGTCGCAAGCCCCAAGGGTAGCGTTGGCCTGGCGGCCTGGGGTACAACTGGAAGCATCCGAAGGTCCCGGCAAAGCATGAGTCGACTGGTAACAACAAAACAACTTGTTTATTCTAACATCGCAAAGAGTTGGCGGTCAGGTTGACCGAAGTAGAGAGACGGGAGAGCACGTTACTCAACAGAAGAAATCGGAGCCCTCCTTTGGCGTCCGGGGGCAGCTGCTTTTATACTCTCGCAGTTGAGGGCAAGAAGGAACCCCTCCATAGACGAGCACGTGACGGTGCCGCTCGGGCACAAAGGGATAAGGTGGCGCAGCGTCGTGTCGGCGCCACTCGGACCCCCCCTTGCTTCACAGTTGTTGGGAGCTCCTCTCCCCGGCTGCCGCGCTTCGACAAGCGTGGGCACAATGGGAAGAGAAGGAGGAGCAGCCGTCGTGTCGGCGCCGCTCGGACCCCCTTGCTTCACAGTTGTTGGGAGCTCCTCTCCCCGGCTGCCGCGCTTCGACAAGCGTGGGCACAATGGGAAGAGAAGGAGGAGCAGCCGTCGTGTCGGCGCCGCTCGGACCCCCTTGCTTCACAGTTGTTGGGAGCTCCTCTCCCCGGCTGCCGCGCTTCGACAAGCGTGGGCACCAATATGCACATACACTCACACACGCACAAGAAGACACATGGCATCGGAACATGCCTGGACGCGCTTGGCGGGGAGGCGTAGCGGCGGCGCCGAACAGGCCAAAAATGTCTGCCGCTTTGTTGCAGCCGCGCCGGCTAAACCGCGCGTCGTAGGCGAAACGTAACAGACCGCCCTGCCGGGGGAAGGAGATCCCGATGGTCAGGGGACTGCATCCGCTGTCCGGAGGGATGTCGCTCGATGATGCTCATAACCGAAGTCGGGCGTCCCTCGACGTTTCTTGAGCGCAGCGCACAGAGAAGGCCTCGTTCTCTCGTTCAGGTTCGCACGGGACACTGCAAAGTGACTTCGGGAGAGTTCACATTTTTGTTCTTGTTCCCGGCAAGCGTTAGAACTACGCTGAAACTCAACCGCTTAGTCAGCAAGCACGGCACAACCCTCACTAAGCCCTGCCAGGCTCTTTCCCCTTTTATACCACTGCCTAGTTCCTTACAGTAGTCTAGCAGCACTCAGAACGCGTCCACAAATTGGAAAATTGCACTAGAAAGCATGTCATCACTTTGAAACACTACACAAAAACAATATGTTAAAAAAATCCTGCCTCAGGAAGAAAAACATCAGTAACAAACAATTTTGAGGCTGATTCCTACGTTAGGGGCTTTGACTCAAGCCATCGGCGTTACCGTTGAGACTCCCCTTTTTGTAACGCACCTCAAAGGAATATTGTTGCAAAGCGAGGCTCCAGCGCAGGAGGCGGCCATTTTTGGGAGAGATGGTCTGCAGCCATTGGAGAGGCCAGTGATCCGTCTCAATGATAAACCTCGAGCCGGCTAGATAGCATGACAATTTCTGAACGGCCCACACGAGACACGCACACTCTTTCTCGGTGGCGCTATACGCCTGCTCACGACTGGTCAGCTTACGACTAGCATACAGGACGGGGTGTTCTACTTCTCCATTTTCCCGTTGGCACAGTACAACGCCCATGCCTCGCTCACTAGCATCGCACTGAACTACGAACCCTTTTGTATAGTCTGGCGATCGTAGCACAGGCTGGCTTGTTAGGGCACTCTTTAGGGCGCTAAAAGCTCTTTCCTTTGTCTCGTCCCAGACGACTGTTTGAGGCTCTGTTTTTCTTAGAGCATCCGTCAGGGGAGCCGCGATATCAGAGTACCTGGGGATGTACCTCTGATAGTAGCCGGCGACATCTAAGAACGACCGAATATCGGTCTTCGTGCGCGGTTGCGGGAAGTCTCGCACAGCGGCCACCTTTATTTCAGAGGGGCGGCGACGACCCTGACCAATCACGTGACTGAGGTAGACAACCTCGGCCTGTGCTAACTGGCACTTGGGAGCCTTGACTGTCAAGCCCGCTTCGCGCAGGCGGGTTAGCACTGCCCGCAAGTGTGCCATATGCTCAGACCAGGATGTGGAGAATATCGCTACGTCGTCTAAATACGGTAAAGCGAATTCTTGCTGTCCCCGCAACACTTTATCCATGAGGCTTGAAAAGCAGTATGGCGCGTTCTTCAAACCAAAACTCAACACTTTAGGACGGAATGTTCCCATTGGGGAAATGAACGCCGCATACCTACTAGCCTCTTCTGTAAGTGGAACCTGCCAATAACCCCTGACAAGATCTAGGGTGGAAATAAACTGAGCGCTACTAACTTTCTCAAGGCGCTCCTCGATGTTAGGGATCGGATAAATTTGATCCTTAGTGATGGAATTAAGCCTGCGGTAGTCGACGCAAGGACGAGGTTCCTTGCCCGGTACCTCAACTAAAATCAAAGGGGAGGTATAATCACTCTCACCTGCCTCAATAACACCGAGCTGTAGCATTTTCTTTACCTCAGCCTCCATAATATCGCTCTGGCGGGGTGACACCCGATACGCCTTGGATCGTACTGGCTCTGGGGAGGTAAGTTCTATGTCATGAGTAAGGACAGAAGTCCTACCAGGCCTCTCAGTGAACAGACCTTGAAACTCTTGTAAGAGCTGGTGTAGTTCGGTTTTCTGCTCAGGCGACAGCGATGCTTTACTGATTAAGTCACTAATGACTTGACCGGTGTCTTCCCTGTTCGTCACTGAGCCTAGTCCCGGAAGCTCGACCGGAAGCTCTTCAGGAACGTTTACCATCATGCACACCACTGCTTCCCTTTGTCTATAAGGTTTGAGCAGATTACAGTGGTAAACTTGCTGTGCTTTCCGCTTTCCTGGCAGACTCACCACGTAGTTAACGTCCGACAGTTTCTGAACAATTCGTGCTGGGCCCTCCCACTGCACGTCTAGTTTGTTGTTTAGCGATGTGCGCAATATCATGACCTCATCGCCCACCTCAAAATACCCCGCAGGGGCGTCTGCGTCAGCAGGCGTTTGGTGTGTTGCGACACCACGGACCCGAGCACACGAGGGTTGGACCCTCCCGCGTGTAGCCGTGCGCGGCTTAGCCGTGTCTGGGGAAAGGGGGATCCTGGAGGTTGAGCCGATGCTGGGTGTTTGCACCTTTAAGGCCCCCCGGCGGAGGCAACACCCCTCTTCGGCCTCGGCTTCACATAGACGGCACCCCCGGACTGACCCACCCGGGGGAAATCGGTAGTCGCCTCTTCCTGTCCTCCTCTCCAATCTTCGACTTTCTCTCCCACTTTTACATCTTTCCTGTCTTCTCTTCACTTCTTATTACTTCCTTTCTCCACGGCGGCAAGGGTTAACCTTGTGTATCTGCCCTCCCTTGGGTATAATATATTGGGTTATAGTAGCAATGTACGGCTGGCGCCTGCAGCCTTACGCGTTAAGGCCTGCAGCGTCCCCATGTTGGGCTCCGTGGTGGGTGGCCGCCATTGCTGCCGAACACAAACCAAAATACCATGGGAACGCCCGCATTTCCCCGCCTACTTGATCGTCACCCTCAGAAGAGGGGACGCACCGAAGAATTCAGCACATGTTTGACCCGCACTAAAGAAAACTACCCGAAATACCATGTTGTACATAGTGAGAATGCTGCAAAACAGGCCAGACTCATTTCACCATTCATAGTTTCAAAATCTTTGACCGAAGCCTTAGGGTCAGGTTACAAGGTGACGAAAATGGCAAGTGGAGATCTTCTTCTTGAGATCCCACAGAAAAATCAATACGAAAAGCTAGACAGACTGGTGACCTTTGGCAACATTCCAGTTTCTGTTACGCCACACCGATCAATGAACAGCTCACGCGGAGTCGTCTCAGAGGCAGACCTTCAGGATTTGACAGAAGCTGAACTGCTGGAAGGATGGAAAGATCAAAATGTGACCGATGTAAAGCGTATTATAATTAGACGGGACAATAAGGAAATCCCCACAAAGCATCTTATCCTAACATTTGCATCCAGCGTACTGCCAGAAACGATTGAAACAGGATACATTAGATTAAACGTTCGACCATATATCCCCAACCCTAGAAGGTGTTTCAAATGTCAGAGGTTCGGCCGTGGCTCGCAGAGCTGCCGTGGTCAGACAACTTGTGCAAAGTGTGGAGTGCAGGGCCACCCCTCCGAGAACTGCAGTGGCACACCTCACTGTGTGAACTGCAGTGGCGACCATCCAGCTTACTCACGCTCCTGTCCGAACTGGAAGAAAGAAAAAGATATAATCACCCTTAAAGTCAAAGAAAATATTTCGTTTAAGGAAGCCCGTAAACGGTGCTCACCTTTCCACAGCACACCTTATGCTGATGCGGCGCGTCGGGGGGCAGCGTCGCAGCGGCAATCGCCGAGTGCCCTGCCCGCGTGCAGCGAGCAGGCACCTTTGGCTCCTGACCCAGGGTGGAAGTAGGTAAGCCTACTCCATCCAACCAGCAACCAGGCCCGGCTACCCTTGGGTTGCCGGTCCCACAAGAGTTATCTGCGGAAACCTGCGCTGCACGCAGCGATCCCGCAGGACCGATAGCGGCCACGAAGGTAGGCGCAGCTGAGGCTGCCTCGACCTCCCCGGCCCCTCCCAGCGCTGGCAACAGCCGGCGCAGCCAAATCCCACAGGGAGCCCCATCGACCTCAGGGCTGGTGGGCGCAGGGGTCTTGCCTTCCGAGGTGAGACTCTCACGAAAAACTTCTCGCTCGCAAGAGCGCGTGTCCGGCGCCTCACAAGAGGCAATGGACACAACACCTATACCTACGGCGCAGCAAGCGCCTAAGGAGCGGCGAGGTTCCCTCGAGCGCTCCAGAAAAAACAAAACCCCGGTTACAGGGCCTCGAAAGAGCTCTGTAACCTAAGGCATCACCTCCCTTTCCGTAGACACAGTACTTATTTAAAATAAATATGGATACACAAATTATCCAATGGAACGTCAGAGGTCTTCTTAGAAACCTGGATGACGTACAAGAACTCATACACAAACACAATCCAAAAGTGCTGTGTTTACAGGAAACACACCTAAAATCAAAACACACAAACTTTCTCCGACAGTATATAACTTTTCGCAAAGATCGCGATGATGCTATCGCATCATCGGGAGGTGTAGCTATAGTTATCCACAAAAGCATTGCGTGTCAACATTTACAGCTCCAAATGCCTCTTGAAGCAGTGGCAGTTCGAGCTGTCCTCCTAAACAAACTCATCACCATTAGCTCGCTTTACGTACCCCCACACTACAAATTAAACAAACATGAATTCCAGTCATTTATAGACGAATTGCCAGAACCTTATGTTGTTCTTGGCGATCTCAATGCGCACAGCTCCCTGTGGGGTGACTGTCGTATAGATGCGCGAGGTCGTCTTGTTGAACAGTTCCTTTTTTCTTCTGGTGCGTGCCTTTTGAATAAGAAGAAACCCACTTATTACTGTCTTGCAAATAATACCTTTTCTTCAATTGATCTCAGCATAGTTTACCCGTCTATACTGCCTGAACTGGAGTGGGAAGTTGCGAACAATCCTTACGGAAGCGACCACTTCCCCATACTATTAAGAACACTTAAAGAAAACGAATATCTACCACAGGCTCCTAGGTGGCAGGTCGACACAGCCGACTGGGAGAAATTCCGAACCATAACTAGCATATCATGGGATGACATGTCCTCGTTACAAATTGATGCTGCTGTGGATTACCTTACAGCTTTTATTATAGATGCCGCATCTAAATGCATACGTGAAGTAAGTGGCTCGGCATGCAAACGGCATGTCCCGTGGTGGAACGATGAATGTCGCACGAGTCGCACGTAGGAATCAAAACAAAGCGTGGGGGTCGCTACGCGCTTCGCCCACTGCAGAGAATCTCGTTAACTTTAAGAAAGTTAAGTCTCAAGGCAGGAGAACCCGCCGACAGGCCAGAAGAGAGAGCTGGCAAAAGTTTTTATCGAACATCAACTCGTTTACAGATGAGGCGAAAGTCTGGAACCGCGTAAATAGAATTAGAGGGAGACAAACATATTCACTCCCTCTGGTAAACACACAGGGTGATACGCTGCAACATCAGGCAGACTCACTTGGGGAGCACTTTGAGAGTGTGTCAAGTTCAAAACATTATTCGAAATCCTTCCTGAAATATAAGCAAATAGAAGAATGTAAGCCACTCAAAAGAAAATGTCCACAGAGTGAATCCTACAACTGCCCATTCAGTATTGCTGAGTTGAAAGCTGCCTTGAGCTCATGCAAGAGCTCTGCACCCGGATCTGACAGAATCATGTATGAAATGCTGAAAAACTTACACGATGACACGCAAGTTACACTACTCACACTTTTCAACACCATCTGGGATGCAGGGTACCTTCCAACCGCATGGAAGGAAGCTATTGTGGTCCCTGTTTTGAAACAAGGTAAAGACCCTTCCTCAGTGGCAAGTTACCGCCCGATAGCCCTCACAAGTTGCCTTTGTAAGGTATTTGAAAAAATGATTAATCGGCGACTGATCCATTTCCTTGAAATGAGCAAAATGCTTGATCCTTATCAATGCGGCTTTCGAGAAGGGCGGTCCACAACCGATCATCTCGTACGTGTTGAAGCAAATATTCGGGAGGCATTCATACATAAACAGTTCTTCCTATCGATATTTCTCGATATGGAAAAGGCCTATGACACAACGTGGCGTTACGGAATCTTAAGAGACCTGTCAGAAATGGGCATCCACGGTAATATGCTTAACATAATGGAAAGCTATCTGTCAAATCGTACGTTCCGGGTAAAAGTAGGCAATGCACTCTCACGTCCTTTTACGCAAGAAACGGGTGTACCCCAAGGAGGCGTGCTCAGCTGCACGCTCTTCATCGTGAAGATGAACACGCTTCGCGCTTCATTACCTCAGGCCATCTTTTACTCTGTCTACGTGGACGACATTCAGATAGCTTTCAAATCCTGTAACCTCGCAGTGTGCGAGAGACAGGTACAGCATGGCCTGAACAAAGTCTCAATGTGGGCAGACAGGAATGGCTTTAAGATCAATCCTAACAAAAGCACTTGCGTTCTTTTTACAAGAAAGAGAGGAATGATCCCAGACCCTTGCTTAGAACTGGGTGGACAACAAATACCTGTAAACAAAGAACACAAATTTCTAGGTGTCATACTTGACTACAGACTCACTTTCGTCCCCCACATTAAACATCTTAAAGAAAAATGTCTAAAAACGATGAACATAATGAAACTCCTATCCCAGAGTACATGGGGTAGTGACAGGATGTCTTTATTGAAACTCTATAAAAGCCTCATTCGTTCACGCCTAGACTATGGTGCCGTGATTTATCACTCTGCCGCCCCGAGCGCGCTAAAGATGCTAGACCCTGTTCACCATCTGGGTATCCGTTTAGCCACAGGAGCTTTCAGAACGAGTCCCGTACAAAGCTTATATGCAGAATCGAATGAGTGGTCACTTCATATCCAGAGAACATACATCAGCCAAACATATTTTTTGAAAGTCCACTCTAATCCTGAACATCCCTGTTTTAACACCATTAACGACATGACATATGCTACACTGTTTTGTAATCGTCCTTCCGTAAGACAGCCTTTCTCGCTGCGTGTGAGGGAGCTTAGTCATGAAATGCATGTTCCACTTCTCGAACTTCGCCTAATGCATCCAGCCAAGCTGCTACCTCCTTGGGAGTGGCAGTTGATACAATGCGATACATCTTTCATGGAAGTTACAAAAAACGCCCCAGAGATTGCAATCCAAATGCATTTCCGGGAACTCCAGCACAAATACTCCTGTACGGAGTTCTACACAGACGCATCGAAGTCACACGACGGGGTGTCCTATGCAGCCGTCGGTTCATCCTTCTCGGAATCCGACGTACTGCATCCGGAAACTAGTATCTTTACGGCTGAGGCCTACGCAATATTGTCGACCGTGAAGCATATAAGGAAAACAAAACTCAGAAAATCAGTTATTTTTACGGACTCCCTAAGTGTTGTGAAGGCTTTGATATCGTTCTGTAAGCGCAAAAATCCTGTTTTAATTGAACTCTATTCCGTGTTATGTAAAGCATATGTATCTAACCAGCATGTGATTATATGCTGGGTGCCTGGCCATAGGGGCATCCAGGGTAACGTTCTAGTGGACCAGATGGCCACATCAATTTCATTACATGCAGTTAGTCCTACTGCTTCGGTCCCTGTCAAAGACCTGAAGCCTTTCTTAAGAAGGAAACTACGAAACCACTGGCAACGCATGTGGGACGAAGAAATAAATAATAAGCTCCACGTGATAAAGCCACAGTTAGGATTCTGGCCTTCCGTAACAAAATCACGCCGGACAGATGTCCTATTCTGTCGTATAAGAATAGGACACACATTCGGCACACATAACTATTTACTCACCGGAAACGAGCCTCCAACCTGCGGTAGATGCGGGGAGAGGCTCACCGTCCTCCACGTCCTTCTGGAGTGTCGGAAAGCCGAATATGAAAGAAAGAAACATTTTCCCATAGCATACCAGCAGCAGATCCCCCTTCATCCAGTAATGTTACTCGGCCCAGAACCGCTATTTGACACCGTCGCAGTTCTAAGTTATCTGAAAGATGTTGTGTTTCATGTTTTTAGCCCCACATGTTCGTAGCGTCTCCTCTCTTCAGAGGATGGCGCTATGATAATTATTTTTGAATAGCACATGCCTCTAGGCCCTTGTGGTTCAAGGGCTCTGGCGAGGCAGCAGTGCTCCAAGTAATTTTACCATCTTATATATTTTATAATTTGCATCATCCTTCTACGATGGATTTTAATGTTCATAGTACTCGTCATTAATCATCGCCATAATTTTATAGCACATAGATTTTACGCACTTTACAGCGACTATTTTTAGGCCACTTTACAGCCAAGCCACATCTCCATAATACATCGTCAACATCACCACTTGTCATGGCGCTCTTTGGCCACACCTGGCCCTTGCGCCATTAAACACCACAAATCATCATCATCATCACCTCAAAACGACGGGCCCTGGCTGTCCGATCATAATAAACCTTGGCCCTCTGCTGGGCCTTTGCCATTGCTTCACCTGACAACTCCTGTGCCCTTCTTAAGCGTTCGAGGAGCTTAAGCACGTACTCCACCACGACTGGGTCGTCGCCCCTGCCTTCCCACGATTCTCGAAGCATGCGAAGCGGAGATCGCAGCGAGCGACCGTACACCAGTTCAGCTGGCGAAAACCCCGTAGCCGCATGCGGCGCGGTCCGTAATGCAAACATCACCCCAGGCAGACACAGCTCCCAGTCAGTTTGATGTTCAAAACACAAGGCTCTCAACACGCGCTTCATGACGGAGTGGAGCTTCTCAACGGAATTCGACTGTGGGTGGTACACTGAGCTGTGTAACAGCTTTACCCCACACCTTTCGAGAAAAGTTGTCGTCAAAGCGCTAGTAAACACTGTGCCCTGATCTGATTGGATTTCCGCAGGAAAACCAACTCGCGCAAATATGGACAGTAGTGCATTGACTATCTCAACTGAGCTGAGTTCTTTAAGCGGCACTGCTTCAGGGAACTTTGTCGCTGGGCAGATCACAGTCAAAATGTGTCTGTACCCCGTGGCTGTTACCGGCAGAGGTCCCACTGTATCAATAACGAGCCGTCTAAAAGGCTCCGTAATGATAGGTACCAACTTCAACGGCGCCCTCGATTTGTCCCCTGGTTTGCCCACCCGCTGACAGGTGTCACATGTCCTCACGAAATGGTCTGCGTCCCGAAAACACCCTGGCCAATAGTACTCTTGCAAGAGACGGTCCTTAGTTTTCTTAACTCCTAGGTGTCCGGACCACGAACCCCCATGCGACAAGCGCAACAGATCCTGACGATAGCATTGAGGCACGATCAGCTGATCGTACTCCACTCCTCTGCGGTCTAGATACTTCCGGTACAGGACTCCACCTCTTTCCACAAAGCGAGCATTTTTCTTGGCGATACCTTCCTTGATAATGCAGCGTATGTTTTCTAGGCTGCCATCCTTCTTTTGCTCGGCTATCAAAGCCGACCGGCTGACTTTTAGCAACCTATCAAGTCCGTCTGACGTAGGCGCGATGAGCAAATCTGCAGATAGCTCTTCTAACTTTCCCTTATCGGGCATTTCCTCTCCAGTATCTGGTGCCTTTAACGTTACAGACTCAAGTTTATTCAGTTCGGGCGTGCTCTGAATATCGGCTTGCTGCGCCTCTGACCCTTTCTCATTGTTCGCCAACGTCGGCCCCGCAACTACCGCCTTTGCAGCGAGCTCCCGAACCTTCGATCTGGTTAAGGCCTGAACGCTAGCCTCACCAAACAAAAGCCCCTTCTCGCGCAGGAGGTGATCGGACCTGTTCGAAAATAGGTACGGGTACTGGGGGGGCAGCATAGATGACACTGCCGCCTCCGTCTCAAGCGCTCCGAAAGGTCCTTCAATAAGCACTTTTGCTACCGGCAGACACACGCTATGAGCTTCCACGGCTTGCTTGATCCATGCGCACTCGCCCGTGAACATATCGGGTTTTACGTAGGACGGGTGAACTACATCCATCGTAGCTGCGGAATCGCGAAGCACTCGGCACTCTTTCCCGTTCACGAGGAGGTCTCGCATGTAAGGCTCGAGAAGCTTCATGTTCTCGTCAGTGCTGCATAATGACAAAAACACAACTTTTGTTTTTGTTTCCGGACACTGCGCCGAAAAGTGACCCGGCTTCCGGCACGTATAACAAACGCGCGCTTGCCTCATCTCGAACCGTTTTCTGCGTTCGGCTTCGGTTGCCGCCGTCTCCTTTCGTTCGTTTTGCCGCCGTCTCCGCCGTCTCCTTTCATCCGCACTACGTGTGTCCCCCTTTGCTCTCATGGGTGTGAACTTTGGCCTCTCAAACTTGGAGCCAAATTCACCCTTTTGACCGTCCTTAGCTCCGCGAGCCCGACGCGTCACAAACTCCTCGGCTAGCTCAGCGGCTTTAGCCACCGTACAAACGTCTGGCCTATCCAAGACCCAGTACCGCACGTTCTCAGGTAACCGACTATAAAACTGTTCCAGCCCGAAGCACTGCAGAACTTTATCGTGGTCACCAAACGCTTTCTCTTCTTTGAGCCACTCCTGCATGTTTGACATCAGCCTGTACGCAAACTCTGTATATGACTCACTTTTGCCTTTCTCATTTTCCCGAAACTTGCGACGGAACGCCTCCGCTGACAGCCTGTACTTTTTTAGCAGACTCGATTTCACTTTGTCGAAATCCTCTGCCTCCTCTCTATCCAAGCGAGCGACTACGTCGGCCGCCTCGCGTTGGCCAAAGAGATACATGGCAGAATACTGAAGAAGAAATTAGCTCTTTTAAACGAGATCAAGATGGGACCAATAGCAAACAGTGCACAGCAGCAATAAGGTGTGGAAAAAGCCTAATCTCCGGGTAACAAAGTGAGCAAGCGCTGTGGCCACGTTTCCCGAGAGAACCCCTGCTTCTCGCACGTTCGCTCAAAGTTAACCAGGAACAAACCAATGTCCTCTCCAAGCTTAAACGGCCGCATCAGGTCAGTCATTTTGAACAATATGCGTTCTCCTGCACCGTGTGCCTGACTTCCATTACGAGCGCGTTCCATCTCTACCTCGAGACGCTTCATTTCCAAAGCGTGTTCGCGCTTTTCTTTTTCTTTCTGCTCTTTAAGTTCGCGCTCCTGTTTCTCTTTTTGCTCTTTAAGTTCGCGCTCCTGTCTTTTTGCAGTCTCCCTCTCCTCAATGGTCTCAAGGCATTCCGACAGCTCGTCATCCTCAGCTTCTAACTCAAGAATAGCCCTTAGCAGTTCAGGTTTTCTGAGTTTGTCTGAGACATCCAGACCCAACTCTCTTGCAAGCTCCAGCAATTTCGGTTTGCGCAACGACTTCAAATCCATGGCTGCTCTGAATGCTGCTTTCTCTACTGCCTATTATTGTCTTGCCGCAAACTAACCCGGCAGCAACGACAACCACAATTACCAGCTCTGTTTCTGACACTAACAAAAGCCTGGCAAAGCTCAGAAGAAGAAAGTCCCGCACTCACCAAACCTCGCAGCCAAGAGTTCAGCGCAGTCGTTCCGCTGCAGGCAACCAGTCATCACACAGGGCTCGTTGCACTGCTCCCGGATCGTCGATGAGCTGCTCAGCATACAGTCAACCGCATATCTTCGCTGCTGGCCTCCGTTGTCGCGATCTCACCGCTGGCAGACAGTTGTTTGAATCGCACCGCTGGTACGAGTTGTTGGGAACTCGGCGCTGACGCCCGTTGTTGCACCTGGGTCGCAAGCCCCAAGGGTAGCGTTGGCCTGGCGGCCTGGGGTACAACTGGAAGCATCCGAAGGTCCCGGCAAAGCATGAGTCGACTGGTAACAACAAAACAACTTGTTTATTCTAACATCGCAAAGAGTTGGCAGTCAGGTTGACCGAAGTAGAGAGACGGGAGAACACGTTACTCAACAGAAGAAATCGGAGCCCTCCTTTGGCGTCCGGGGGCAGCTGCTTTTATACTCTCGCAGTTGAGGGCAAGAAGGAACCCCTCCATAGACGAGCATGTGACGGTGCCGCTCGGGCACAAAGGGATAAGGTGGCGCAGCGTCGTGTCGGCGCCACTCGGACCCCCCCTTGCTTCACAGTTGTTGGGAGCTCCTCTCCCCGGCTGCCGCGCTTCGACAAGCGTGGGCACAATGGGAAGAGAAGGAGGAGCAGCCGTCGTGTCGGCGCCGCTCGGACCCCCTTGCTTCACAGTTGTTGGGAGCTCCTCTCCCCGGCTGCCGCGCTTCGACAAGCGTGGGCACAATGGGAAGAGAAGGAGGAGCAGCCGTCGTGTCGGCGCCGCTCGGACCCCCTTGCTTCACAGTTGTTGGGAGCTCCTCTCCCCGGCTGCCGCGCTTCGACAAGCGTGGGCACCAATATGCACATACACTCACACACGCACAAGAAGACACGTGGCATCGGAACATGCCTGGACGCGCTTGGCGGGGAGGCGTAGCGGCGGCGCCGAACAGGCCAAAAATGTCTGCCGCTTTGTTGCAGCCGCGCCGGCTAAACCGCGCGTCGTAGGCGAAACGTAACACTAGGTTACACCAGCGCCTGGTTACACATACGTCGAGGTATGCACATGGAGGAAGCTACGGCAGCTAGGCTAGAAGCGCATTAGAGGCGGCCATTTTTCGAATGCTGATGGTAATATGGTAACGCGGATTTAGGGTCGTACTCGATTCTAATGCACATGCAATTTGTGGACCTGTTTTAGCGGAAAAAAGGTGCGCGTTACATTCAAGTAAATACAGCAGTTAGCTTTTCAATACATAGGGCTCTATGGAGCATGGCCGAACCGCACCACTTAGTTTGAATTATGCGAAAATTGGAATTAACGAGGTGTGAAATAACGAGCTTTTACTGTACACAGTAACAGTAGGGAGAAGCGTACTGATCCAAACACCCGTCATGATTGATGTCAGCTGTTGGCAAATAGCAGCCATGTATGGGAATCTGCTATATTATGCAATAAAGCATCCGGAATATTGTGAAGAGCGGGCTTCTGTTGAAAAGAGAGCGAAAAGACAACTTTGCACTCTGCTTGTCAGCTCCACTTGCTGCACACGACTGCAAAATTTGGCTGAAATCTTCATAGCTATGTATGCTATCCACACGCTTTGTTTTTTCACCAAGCCCGAGAGGTGGTTTAGGACTCCTTTAATTTGCCCATGGGGATGGCACTGGAATAAACAGATGTCCCACGCAGCATTGCGAGTGTTGCATGACACATCTGGCATTAGTCCTTTATCATAGGAAATGCCTCCTTTTAAGTGTGAGAATTTCCAGCATCTGACCACTTGTGTACGAGAGGTCTCATATAGTAAAAAGGTGTCATAAGAAATCTTGCTCCTTAGTCCATCTAATTATGAGATAAATACAGTGGAACCTCATTGATACAATCCTGTTACATATGATTTCCCGGCGCCAATGTTCACTATTGAGAGCACAAAAATGATGCAGCACAGTTACACTTACTTTTTACCGGTTCATGTTTTCCTGAAAAATATGGCCTTTCGGCACCAATGTTCAGCAGAACGCCAAACTGCCATCATATGATAAGTTTTCCTGCCGCTAGATCTTGTATAAACAAGATAAGGTGCGAGATGCACATGATTGAGAACAGTAGCTGCCCGCTGCAGCAGTTTCTCTGCAATACTTGCTTGTCTGTCTTAATGTGAAAATGCTGGTGCGCACTAAGTTTCTTATTCCAGTTCGAGCAAATCTCCTCCGGGGCCAGCGCACATTGCATTCACAGCTGTCGCTGCCAACCCTATTGCCATAAGCATCTTCACTTATCCATAGCTGTTTCACAGTGCTGGGCTGCAGTGCTTTTGGAAGCGCACTCGACCCTTTTAATAGGCATTAACAGAAACGTGCCGCTGCTCTCTGCTGCAGGCGGTGCAAAGAGAGCACTGCTTATCACTCTGGTGGCATCTATGTATTGTATTCTGGCATTTTCCACCAGCTCGATTTCGTTTATATTTCTTGTCGTAGTCTTAAACCACTATGCAGTAGGAAAATGACTGTGTGTGTCTCGGATCGCTTGGGCCCTACGCACTTTCGCGTGTGTCTTGTCCCGCAATGATTCGTGATGAGTGGGCACGTTAAAACATCCCTCCAAAATGCCCTGTCCTTTTCGAAGAAGCTGCTGACTTGGGCTGAATTCGAGGAACGAAAATGTTAAGCTTGCCAAAGCCATAAAAACGACGCGTGTCTCGGGCTGCTCGAGCCCCACCAGGTCGGCTCGCGTCGGCGTGTCGTGGCGTACTGCAACGATTCGCACATTGTTTCGCATTAATGAGATGTCAATTACAGTTGAATAACCCGCCGTGGTTGCTCAGTGGCTATGGTGTCGGGCTGCTGAACACGAGGTCGCGGGATCGAATCCCGGCCACGGCGGCCGCATTTCTATGGTGAAATGCAAGAACACCCATGTACTTAGATTTAGGTGCACATTAAAGATCGCCAGGTGGTTTAAATTTCCGGAGTCCTCCACTATGGCGTGCCTCATAATCAGGAAGTGGTTTTGGCATGTGAAACTCCATAATTTAATTACAGTTGAGTCTGTCAATTTGTTTAGTGACTTCCGGTGATATGTTTTCTTGGTTAGTACGTTTTCCCCTGCATTTTTTTCAAAACGTATGAATGAGGTTCTGCTGTAGTTAGTTAGGAGCAGTTCATTTGGCAGGGTCCTTTTTATTGCTGTAAAGGAAACCCTGTTCTTAATCAGTTGTCATATTATGTGAAATATTTAGGTTAATGTTCTTTTGCCATGCAGGTTGCACGAGAAGGAAAGCCTGGGAAAATGCCTTGAGAAGCACCTAACTGTAGAAACATGTCGACCGGAGTTAAGGGGCCCACTACAGCCTTACATAAAGGCTGGAATGCAGGGGGTCTCCCTCCTCCTGGCTGCTGAAGGAAAACCAGCTTCCGATAAGTGGTGGGTCGCACACTGTCATTCATGGTGCATCTGCACTGTTGTTTGGGAGTGGGTTGCTTAGAGTTGAGCAAAAGAAAAAAAAAATGGCCTTAGTATTTCTTCTCTAACATACTTTCCTCTCTTTTTTGTGCACCGATTGACATAATCCTTAAACACTTGTGTGGCTCTTTGCAACTAAGGAGGTAAGACATAACACAGTGTTAGCCATCTCATAGCAAGAGTCAGCAGCTAAGGATATAATCAAAAATGAGTATAATTAGTCATAAATGGGGTGGGATGCAAGTGCCTGTGTCGTCGTTGCCTTCTGCCATTTCGCCGCCAAGTGCCATCTAACTGCTGCGCCCTCTGCCAAATGGCACGAAGTGCCTGAGTTAGGGATAGAAGAGAGGTGGGTCGGAGAACAGGAACAGCGGAGAGCTGCTGGCCGTATGAGTGCGTTGCCCTAGCCTTGGGCATGTGTTTTGAAGGTTGGGCTGTAAATGCCCAGGGCTGTAGGGCCTATGCTTTGTGGTAGCAGGAATGAGCAACCAGAAAACCGAGGCAAGGGGCGCATTCCAGTGTCACCCGTTAAAAAAAAGAAAGGGTCAACCAAGTGTCGACGCTAAACAAGACAAAATCAACGTAATTGTGCGTGAAATACGACACAAATAAGATATGAAATGAGTGAATAATGGACAGGAAAAAGACACAGTATAGACAGATATAATCAACAAATCGTTTGGACCACCATTTACTTTAACCTTGTTTTCTTTAGCAGCATCACTTGGTTGACCCCTTAACTACCATATAAAGCCAAGGAAAGCATAAGGGAAGTAATTTGTAGGTTTAATTGAAGTTTAGGAATGATAAGCTAAAGGGCTACAAGTGTTATTTGTTTGCTGCTGGAAGGGAAAAAGTGAGACACTACCGTATTTACTTGAATCTAACACGCACTTTTTTTTTCAATAAAACGGGTCCCAACATTGCATGCCCACTACAGTTGAGTACGATGCTAAATCTGAGTTACCAAATTGCCATCGGCATATCAATATGGCCTCCTTGTATGCCGTAGCTTCCGTAGCTTCCGAAGCTGCCGTAGCTTCCTCCATGTGCTGTAGTACAGTAGACTCTCAATAAACGGAACTCCAAGGTTAACAGGAGTTCCGTTTACTGAGAGAGATGTGCAAAAGTGCAGATTTATGTGCGTGCACTCGTAACACCATTTTATGGAACTCTAAGCACTAGAAGGTGAATGTACCTGATCAGTTTTTCAGAAAGGAAGAAAACTGCAAGAGGTTTTAGTACAGCACTCACAAAGTTTGTTTGGCAACAATTAGTCACTGTGCACTAAAAAATGCACCAATTTTGCTTTGTTTGAGTCCTTGGAACTGCATCTTTAGGATTGTTTTTTCCATGGCACTTAAGCTTTGGACAAACATTCCAGATCCTGGTTCCTTCAGAAAATAATTTTTGAGATACTGCACAGCTGATTCTGCTCCTTGAAGTGTGGTAGGCTCCACGGTAGCTACCCCTTCAGATTCCTCTTCTGGCTCACTTTCTTCTTCAGCACACCTCAGCAACAATGCTCTCCACCGTGTTTTCAGGGCAAGTCACAACATCACCATCGATGTGCATGTACTCATCAAAGTCCAGATGGATTTCCTTTAAAGCTAACTGCTGTACTACCTCCTGCCTCTCAAGGGCATCTTCACCGTCACATTCAGGCAAATCCTGCAAGTCGGATGCCTGGTCACTCGAAAAAAATCCCGCGTGCCTAAAGCAATTTGCTATAATATTAGCAGTCAGCTGCCTCCAGGCATCGGCAATAAAATGAATGGCGCCAAGAATGTCGACCTTGTACTCCTTATTCTGGTTCTTGCACACCAGCATCCTCTGCAGGAGACCCTTGCGGAAGCGGGCTTTCAGGGCTTGAATAACTCCCTGATCCATGGGCTGCAATAGTGCCGTGGTGTTGGCCGGGAGAAACTCCAACTGAATCGACTTCGGTCCTGTTACAGTCCCATGTCGAGGGCAGTTATCAACAAGAAAAAGTACTTTCCTCTTTTGCCGTGAAAATCGCGCATCCTTGGTGTGCAGTCATTTGTTGAAGAGGGCTTGCGTCATCCACACTTTTGAGTTTGTCTTGTAATTCACGGGCGTATTAGTTATGCCCTTAAAACAGCGAGGGTTTTTCAATTTCCCGATCACAAGCAGCTTCAACTTGTCGCTGCCTGACAAGTTCGCTCCTACAAGAACAGTCAGTCTTTCTTTGCTTAGTTTGCCACCTGTGCATTTCTCACCCTTGAAAGCCATCGATTTCGTTGGCAGGAGCTTAAAAAAAATGCGGTTTCATCTACGTTGTAGATGTCATTGTCCTTGAATTGACGCATAATCTCCGGAAGCCGCTCTGCGCGCCAGTCGCGACATGCTGTCACATCAGCTGTTGCAGCTTCTCCTGCAATGGTGTGAAAAACGAGGCCGTTGCTGTCTTTAAACCTTGTCAGCCAGCCCTCACTGCACAAGAAGTCTGTTACCCCGAGTTGAAGGACAAACTCTTCTGCCTTGACACGGATTAGTGGTCCGTTGATGAGAATGTTTTGGCTCCGGGCTCTCCTAAGCCACAACACGAGACACTTCTCTAGTTCTTCGTGGTCGCCTTGTCGCAGACACTTCCTCTGGGGCCCGAATCGCGAACTTTCGAAGACATCCCATAGCTTCTCCTTGTCGTGCAGGATCCTCGTTAAGCTGCTTTTCGGGACGCCGTGCTTCGTTGCGAGTGCCGACTTCGTGTAAGAGCCACTTTCGAAGTCAAGAATAATGTCCATCTTCTTTTCGAACGTAAGTGCATGGCGTGCACGCTTCTGTGCCGCCATCGAAACAACAGAGGCTAGGCCTCAACTTTGCGAGCGCTTACAAGCCACCGATGTACAAATGGCAGCACGACGGCACGAATGAGGCGGCGGGGGCTAAGCCCTGTAATCTCGGCGACTTGAACTAATGAACGACTAGAATAAGAGCTGCGCTAACACAACACAAGAACTGCTCATTCGTTGCGCAAACACGGCCGACTACCAACGAGGTGAGGCTTACGACTAAAAACAAGAAACAGCCGGAACCGGAAAAAACTGATGATGGGTCTGCCAAGAAGTTTCATTTTCGGTTCCGTTTACTCGGTGATGCGGAAATTTTAGTTCCGATTACCAAAAGTTTTTTTACGTTATGTGAATACAAAACCAACCAAACTACAGGCGACTGTTCCGTTTAAGCGGCAATTCTGTTTAAGCGATTTTCGTTTATCGAGATTCTACTGTATGGGTACTTAGGTTAGCCCACCATTTATTTCCCCATTTTCTTTCTTTGCTCTGTCAGCACAGAAGTGCCAACTGTGAGTTCATGCCACAATTAAAAGGAAAGTCATCATGTGAGCGGAGACGGACAGAAATCAGGCTGCATCACGGGTGTTCAGCGTTCCCGTAACTTGCGTGTGGGACTGGCGCAAACAGGAGAGGCATTCTACTCTGGTGGCTGCTGCGTACGGCGTGGCCGCGCGGGCCCTATCTTGAAAGTGATCTGCGATGAGGACAGATTCTTCTACGCGTCTAAGCGCACAGTGCTGTGTTCTCGTCACTTGATTCGCAATGAAGCGAGAGGCAGCACGAAGGTCGATTCGCTTGTTCCTGCTACCGAACACTCCCTTCCTTACTCCAGTGTTTTGGTTGTGAATGTCTGCGTTCATTGAGTGAGACGTGTTCATGTTTGCTTGTGCGTGCATGACACCATGCTTGTTAATTTAGTTAGTGCACGAATGTTTACAAGTTTATACTACTATCTTTACTTCGTGTAGCCATCTACTACTACGGCGTGCCTCATAATTGGATCATAATTTTGACATGCAAAACTCCATAATTTAATTTTTTTAAATGTGAGAAAAAAACATACTAAGCGGGAAAACATACTATCTGAAGTCACTAAAAAATTCAGCAGACTCAACTGTAGTTGACATCCACGTAATTGGAAGCGCTGCACGAATCATTGCAGCATGAGAAGTCGCCACCCACCGAACTGGTGGGGTCCGAGCAGCCCGAGATGCACATTGTCATTTTTGCGGCTTTGGCAATTAGCTTACGTTAGCGCTCCTTGAATTTGGCTTCGGTCAACAGCTTTCTGCGGGTGAGGTATTTTGGCGGAAAGCTTTAACAGTGGCCATTCGACGGAAATCGTTGTGGCACGAGACGCGTGTCGAGCTGGTGGGGCCCAAGCGGCCTGAGACGCACTTTATCGTTTTCCTACTGTGTATTGTTTTAAGACAGGGACGGAAAAATGAAACAAAATTGAACTGGTGTATGACGCCGGAATACGATGCTGCCAGACGAAACATGACGCTCACTTGTGGTACCTGCAGCAGGGAATGACGGTGAATTTGGGTTATTGCCCTGCACTACCAACGGCACTATCAACGGCACTACACTACATGCATTGTGAAACAGATAGGTGAATATGCTTATTGCAATAGGGTTGGTGACAATAGCTGTGAATGAGACATGTGACAACGTGCGAGGAAATTCACTGGTACAGGAAAAAGAAACTGAGTGCACGTCAGTATTTTCACGTAACACAGGCGGGCGAATACTGCAGGAATGCTGCCATGGTGGGCTTCTGCCAAACTCGATCGTGCGTGCCTTGCACCTTTTCTTGTTCACAAGGGATCTAGCTGCTGAAAAATGTATCGTACAATTGCATTTTGGCCATGTGCTAAACATTGGTGCTGAGAGATTGTGTTATCAGGGAACATACTACAGTCGAATGCTTCTACAACAAGTGCCTCTACAGCGAAATGACCTGTATATCAAAGGGATAATTCTGTCCTGGTTCTGTTGTGAATGGTGTGGTGCGTGACCTTTACAACGAAGTGGCCTGTTATGAATGCTTTCGGAAGCCCCAAGCACTTCATTATACAGGGTGATAATATTTAAGTTTTTTAAGATAATTTTTAAGACAATAAAATTGGCTTTGGCAGATAGTACAATTCTTGTCGTTGAGCTGGACTATTCGAAGAGGCGGACGTTACTACCACGAGAAATCTCAACACATATTCAACTAATTAGCTAAAATTGATCAATCAACTTCTTAATTACATACATTACAGCACATATTGCAATTTACAAATCATAGCTGGTGAGATTGCAGTATGCATCCACTTGAAATTAATTTTTAAGATGACACCAGTTTCTAGATACAGTCGAACCCATTTATAACAATATTCAAGTGCCACGAAATTTCCCGCGTTATAACTGGGTTGCATGAAAAACAACAAAATAGGGGGATGGCAGAGCTGTTGTGAAAAAACTATAATGATGGGGAGGCCAGTGCCCCTCCTCACTACCTTCCTCCATCTGGCTGCTGATTGTGTTGACTTGTTTAACTGATTAAAGGGGGACACGGATTTTAAAAACTGAAAATTGCAAAAAAAAAAATCGATATTTGGGAACTACTTGTTTCGGCATCTGTAATGCCTGATCTACACCATATCAAAACGATTTGCCCCAAAACGTACCCTAAGTGTCTGAAAAAAATTATTTTGCCAGCGCGGATGGTGAGAAACAACCGCAAAATTGCGCATAAACACTGGAGTTCACTGAACTATTCCTTGTCTTTCCCGCCACTGAGCGCCGCCATCTCGGTATCCTTCGAAAGCTCGAAGTTCCGCCTTTCAGTTCCCTGCATCCTCGCCAACGATGGCCGCATGCCGTTTCTTTGTTCATCTTATTACAAACGTAAGCGGCTAATCGACCTTCTGTAAAAAAAAAAAGTTTGAAACTGAACACGCGTCCACGTAAAGCGAAGTGCAAGCCGTCTCTACTTGCTACGGCAAGAAAGGGGAGGCGGTTATCCCAAGGCTCAAACGAGCCGACAAGATCGTGCCTGAGATAAGTCGCTGCGTCGTGCAATCTCATACCTATCGGCAATAACGCAGTGGCCAAGCTAATCATTTTCCTCTGTCCCTGCGTGTAGGTTTACTTTGGAGACCGCAGACGATGTGCCGATGCCTATTCCCGTTTCCTCATGTGCGTACGTAGGTTCATGTTCGTGCATTCCAGATTTTGTTACGAGCCGGTACGTGTGCCTAACGTCTACATCAGTGGAAGAATTCTGCAGTTTTAATTATATTGTAATTATTTTTTCCCAGTTTTGAAGTTTCAAATTTATATTTTACCAGTTTCTTTTAGTTTTTTTTCTGAAGTATAGCATTTTTAAAGTCTCAAATTTTGGGATCAGCACTGTGTTCCTACTACTCATACAATTCTCGTCATTCTTTTCTTTCCCTGAATGCAGGCGAGTCTGAGAGTGCACAAAAACTGTGATATAGTGTCTTAGGACACTTAAATATATTGAAATGCTGAAGAAATCGCCAATAAAGATTCACATTCTTAAAGCTGCAACTTTAGAATTTTGTACCTTTGGCTAAGGTACAGATACAAACATCCAAATGACAACTTTAAGTATTTGAACATCCAGGAACATACCTGCTTCATTTTAGCTATGTTGTTGCAGTACATTCTTTTGCAAATCACATCCCGAGTTTTTAACATAAGAAGCATTGTAACTACTTCTTGTTATTGACCTCAGAAAAAGTCTAATTGCATATTTATAAGTAGCCCACAAGAGTGGATGTGTCTAGAGCAAGTATCAAAAATGGTTGTTCTGGATGCCATGTCCCCTCATATTTAATGCTGTTTGTTTTTTGTACTTCTCTGAAAACACTAATTTTGGTCTCCATGTAATATTCAGGCCTCGATATCTCAACACCAAGAACAGAGAGAACTAATTTTTTTTTGCAGAATGGAGCCTAATGGGTATACTTTATGCAGTATAGCAAGCGCATTTTTTTTTGGTTTTCACTTTGGAAATTAATTATTTTGCTACAACTTCTGCCACATGGTTTCCATATTTTGTGGGCTTGTATTAAATGGGCTGTATAATATCTATTAAGGGTCAAACAAAGAATATGCTTACTATCGTTCATTCCTTAGTCTTTATGCTATCTAAACATGCCTTACAAATCATTTTTATTGTGCCATTTATCTTCCATTGTGGTCTTAAACAATGGAAGTGAAATGTTAATTATCATAGGAACTAATTGACAAACAAAACTAAAAGCATAGTTGAAATCAGCACAAAAATCTTAATAGGACTAGAATGTTTTATTAATATTGATGAAAAAGAGGATAACATTATTTCAATAACAGTGTCCCCCCTTAACTTTGTTTCCTGTGCTCTCCAATTGCGTGTAACAAGCTGTGTCTGTCGGCATTCAAGAATGGCACTGCTATAACAACTGCAAAGAGCAGTCATGGATGGCAAGTGACATGTGAACTCCACCGAGGCATCGCATTGGTGGCCCCCAAAGGGGCCTTTTAAAAAATGCAAGTAGGTTGCCGTGACGGCCTCCTAGCTTCAGAAATCCAGAAAAAAGGCTGGGGCGAGATTGCCACAAGGCATTTCGCGACATACTACTCACAGGCTTGCATGAAAAAAGCCTCATGTCTGTCAGCCTTGCCAATGCTGACATCCTTTTCCAAGGCGTCTAGGTGCTCCACATAGTGCATCGGAAGGTCCCTCACGAAAATGAACCCCTGGAGGGACCGAGTCAACTGCACGGCCATTTGCGAGGACAACATTGAAGCAGCCTGCCCCACCACATCAACGCTGCCGCTGTCGCTATCTGATGCAAGCATGTTCGCGACAATTGCCTCATCGGTTAGAAGTTCTGATGTATCTAATGCGTCGTCTGCATGTAGAAGCTCTTAAGGCCCACTCATACTAGGCCGACCCGACACTGATTTCAGTCTGCCAGCTGTCAGGTGACAGTGTTTTTTACATTCGTGTCGGCGCCTCTGTCACACTGTACCGATGTTGAGCTCTCCGCCGACCATCGGCAGATTGTCAGCGTTGGTACAGTGTGACAGAGGCGCTGACACGATGGAAAAAACGCTGTTGCCAACACTTGGCAGACTGAAATCGGTGTTGGGTCGGCCTAGTGTGAGTGAGCCTTTAAAGTTCTGAAGCACCCTCGTCGTCCGTGGAGCAAAGGTCAGGCATCACTTCGTCAGTGGGAGCTTCGCAGACTTCGTATAAGTCATTGTTGCCTTGGACAAATCAAGCTTTCTAAAGCAGTTCCGCACTGTAGAAGCACTTACTTCAGACCATGCACCAAAGATAAACTGCACCGTCATCAATAGACTGATCTTCAAGTCTGGTTGCTCCCTGCTTGTCCGCGTGGCCATGTCCATCAAGAATAACTTGTTGATGCTGATCACGCCGGCAGCCATAGGCTGCAAGCCTGCCATCATGCTCAGCGGCAGGAAAAAAACTTCCACGCTTGGAACTTAGGCATGAAGTGGTGGGCATTGCAATTATCTAGGATGAGCATCACCTTCTTCTTAAGTTGCTCGACATGTTGATCGAACTCCAGGAGCCACTCATGAAGAAGTTCTGACATTATTCATGCTTTGCGGTTGTGACGGTATCGCACTGGTATCCTGGCAGCAGCGGGGATTTTTTGATTTCCCTGTAACAAATGCAGGCCACTTGTCGCTCCTGTCCATGTTGGTGCACAAAAACACAATGAGGTGCAGCTTGCTGTTTTTGCCACCCTTGCATGTGCCTCTTTTGAGTGCATACATCTTGACGGCAACATCTCAAAGAACAGTCCTATTTCGTTGCCATTATACATTTGAGTCACGTTAATTTGAACTTTCGGTTTATTCGACCACTGGGCTCTCTTCAATGTTATACATATTCCAGTGGGCGAAAGCGCCTGGTAATTCGAATGCGCAAGCATTTGCGATGGTTAATTCGAACATACTGCGCTCAGAGAATGCTCACAGCAGCGTGCCAAATCATGCGGTGGTGCTTCCGACCAGCAGATCCGCTGGCAGCCGTAGGCCCACCACGGCAACGCTAAGCCTAGCGATTTCGATGTTCGTTACCAAGTTTCTTGGTGTTTGGTGCTTTGTTTTTCATTAAAACAATGCGCCACTGTTAGCAATGGCACAAACTCCGTCTTCGTAATCCTCGCCAATGGCTTCAAAGCGCAGAGAGCATGGCACGTTGCATAACGCCGTTTCCCGAAAGTCAGCTTCGCCCCGATACAGAAATGTTATGCGGTGAAGCATACCAAAAGTTATAAAGGGCAATTGTCATGGGTCATAGTATGTTTCCTTTAAATATGCACACGTGCACCCGCCGTCTCCTATCACAGTATGAGCACAGATACACCTAATGAACGTACTGGCATGCTTTGAGAGCTATTTCGGATGTGCCTTTGACGATTTGAGCTCTTCTGGGCAGTAAAAGGTATGCATTCATTTTTTCAGACCGCTCAATTTTTCTAACATTTTTGCGGCCCCCAGGGAGGCCGAGAAATCGGATGTTGACTGTAATTTATTAATATGTGTGTATAAACCTTATGGAACTTCCCACTCATGTGTTAGATCAGTGCACATGCGCCACTGCAGTTAAGTTCTTCATTCAGTTAGCTTCCTTTAATTCGAACTTCTTTTAATTCAAACATATTTTTGGGCCCCTTCGACTTTGAGTTATTGAGATTCGACTGTATATGTCAGTGTCAACGTAGTTGCTGATGGTGCAGGGCAGTATTTCCTCCACCTGCTTCTGCTTTGCCTCCACGTCAAGTGAAGCTCCCTCGCCGGTGATGGCTTTGTAAGCAATGCTGTGCCTCTCTTTTAAAGTGCTGTGCCCAGCCGCCACTTGGCTGGAAGTTGTCAGCCGTGAGTGATGACGATGATGTGCTTTCAATTGGAGCAAAAGGGTATTTATTATAGAAAACTAGAACTTCAGTGGTGCCATGGGCTTCTCCTTTGCCCCCTCATGTCTGCTCTCATGAACCAGTATTAAATGACCTCTTTGAAGTCAGGTGGCACTAGTTGTCCATAGTTGATGCGCTCCCTAACACACCTGGGCTCCTAAATTATGTATCTTTGCATTACGCTAAGCTATCACGAAATCTTAGAGCTGACACTGTGGCTTTCTTTGTCTGGGCCGGTCATAGGCTACCATTGGGGCTTGAGTAGCTTGGGTGGTGTCGTCTTGCAGTTGTGTCCCATGTTTTCTCATGGAAGCACTTTAACTGCGTTGTGGTACTCAACCTTGTTTCTGTGCGATTATTCTTCGTTATGGTAATAGTGAATGTTTCCTTGTTATGATGAGTTATTGTGCATGGTCCATCATACAAAGGATCAAACTTCCCAGCTTTTGCGGAAGTCTCATACCATACTTTAACGGCCATTTCATATGGTGCTGATGGGTGCTTTTTGTCCTTCTTGGCCTTCATGTCACTTAGGTAGACTTTTATATTGTCAAACGCTTCTTCCCTGGCCGTGTCAATGTCTTCTTGGGGCTTTTCAATGTCTACTTCCAGTTGGTTGTCAATTATTCTTCGAGGTGTATAACTTAAATAACAGTTCGAAAGGTGAAGTCCTGAGTCCAGTGTGGAGCTGTGTGTTGACTTCGAACATTGTTTTGGCAAGGTATTCACTCCAGTGGTCGACGTCTCCATTGACATTTTTGTGCAAAGGCGGGAGAATTCGACCATTTGCTCTCTCTCAACAAGTCTGTTGGTCCATGGTGCATATGGCACGGTGAAGACGCGTTCAATGTGATGATGCTGGAAGTAAAACACTGTCATTGTCACTGATTATGGCTCTTCGAATGCCAAATATCATAACGATTTCTTCCTCAATGAATTGGATCACGTGTGATGCACACTTGCTTGTACTGCACATGCCACAATTAATCTTGTTGCAGTGTCTACAGCCGTTATGAAGTACTTGTTCTCGGCAGCTGCGTTGATCGGCCCTACGTGGTTGATGGCCGCTGCATGGAAGGGTGTTCAAGGCACTTCCCTTGAATTGAGTGTTCCTGGTTGTACTCCAGTAGCATGCTTGTGCTGTTGACATGTGTGGCATTCTCTCACATATTGCGCAATGTCTTTGTCTGTATTGTGCAGTAATACCATTTGGACAGCTTGGACTTTGTTTGCAGGGCGTCTCAGTGACCTGCACGATCGTGGTGACTCTATTACAGCGGACTGAAGTGATTTGGGCACCATGACATGTTGTATTGTCTTGTCATGTTGGGTTGTACTGTGCATTAGCATGTCGTCGACTATCTGGTAACATTTCCCAGCTTTGCTTTGTGGTGCCATTTCACCAGCAGTCTCGATGTGTGCAATAATGGCCACCAGTTCTGCATATTTGTGCTGGGCTTCACAAAGGCAAGAATCATTTGCCTTCAGCACGTACACTGCGTTGACCATTCTTGATACTGCGTCTGCTACTGCATTTGTCTTGCCAGACATGTGATGCACAGTGAAATGGTATGGGGATAGGTCTAAAACTATGCGTGCAAATCACCTGTTGGGGTTATTTTTCGACATAATGTGTGCTACAGCCCAGTTGTCCGTAATGAGCTCGAAGTGTTCTAGTCCTTGGAGGTAAAGATGGAGACATTCTGTTATGGCCGAGTGAGCTGCAGTTGCCTCAAGTTCTGTCGAGTGTTTGTGGCTGTCACTCTAGGTGACCGTTTTGCTTGCATATTCGACTATGTACTCGTGTGGTGTCACCGTTTGTTTGGGAAAGGACTGTTCCAAGCGCTGTGTGGGAAACGTCAACATATACTTGTGTCGGTAGACTCGGGTTGAATGTTGCCAGGATAGGTGCCTTGGTTAGTCATCCCTTTAGTGTGTCTATGGTAACTTGGCATTCAGGTGTCCACTGAACAATGGCGTCTTTCTTCATGAGAAGTGTCAGTGTTCTAGGGTTTTTTGAGAAGTCTTTTATGTATTTGTGGTAATGTGACACAAGTCCAAGGAATGACTTCACCTCGCTTTTTGTTTGCGGCACAGTATAGTTCGTTGTCGCTGCAATGCGTTGTGGATCGATCGTCACTCCTTCTTGTGATATCAAGAATCCAAGGAATGGTATCTGTTTTTCTGCAAACATACACTTACTGTATACAACACGCAGTCGTAGGTCCTGAAGAGCCTTCAGTACCTTACCAAGCACTTCAATGTGTTCCTCAATGGTGTCTGTGAAATTGCACACATCATCTATGTCGACAACCATGTGACCGTTGTCAATGAGCTCTCGAAGACCTTCATTGATGACACTGCATTGCTGCAGGAGCGGTGCATAGGCCAAAGAGCATTCGTAATTGTTCGAAGTGTCTATCTTCTGTTATGAAAGCGGCTTTAGGAATGTCTTCTTCATGTAGGAGTATGTTCAAGAAGGCTTTCTTAATGTCAAGCTTTGACAGATATTGCGATCCTACAACTTTTCGAAGGAGTGTCAACTTTTGGCATGGGGTAGGCTTGCTTGACTGTTTTTGCATTTAAGAATCGGTAGTCTATACACAGTCATTGTGGTGTAGTGTCCTGGTGCGGTTAGGCAACGAAAATTACTGGGGAGGCATAGGCAGATTTTGATGGGCGGATTATACCTTTTCTAATCCACTCTTGTATCTCTTGCCGGATGAACCTCCTGTTGGCGTCACTTGCGCTGTAGGGCTACACCCTAACCGGTTTCTGGTCGGTGAGCTCAATTGTGTGTTCGACATGTGTGCACAGACCCATGCCGTTGTTAGGGTGGGTGAAGACATTAATGTTGTTCAGCAGAGAAGCCTTCAACATTTTTGTTTGACTCTCCCTTAAGTCAGCAGGAACAGGTTTATGTATAATCAACTGTGCAATTTCTTCTGCTGAAGGTAGTGTGGGTGCTTCCCATATGAACATTGTCTTTGCGTCAATGGCTCCACACACACTTCAATGGGGTCTTGCCTCACTGCAAACTTGCTTCGGGATCTCGATGCTTTCATGCTTTGCGAGGTTGTCTAGGCTTTTAAGTTCTGTTACAAAGTTTGACATCGAGGACTGTGGTTCCAGAGTATTCCTTGTCAGTTCGTATGAATCCCTTTCTTTCCGTTTCAGAATATATTCAATTGTGTGGATGCCATTGTCAGTGCGCTCAGTGTATTCAAATGGAATGGCTTGTCGCTAGTCAAGGTCTACCATGACCTCATACAGAAGGTTCTTGATTACTTTTGCTTCCGCTGTCGCGCAAGCGCCGCCAATAGCAATCCTCGCTTGAGTCACGTCAGTAGGATTGCATGAGTTGCCAAATGGACTGCCCAATACACAGTTCACTTTCGTAGCAACCTCAAAGTTGTGGTTTTGTGCAAACTGTTCGTCAAGTAATGTTACCACAGAGCCTGTATATACATCCCATAGTGGATGTGACATGATGCCGTTTATATTGGCTTGTAGTATGATTTTGTGCCCACCTGAATCTGGGATAGCAACACTGTTGATGCTTTGTGGTGTGCTTTTCGCTTGACATCGTCTCATGGCTGCTGCTTTTCATCTTCCGTGCATGTGTCTGGATCAGGGCTGTCTATCGCTCAGTGTCCCTTCTTTTTGCAACAGGCACACGTGTTGGCCTGTAGACGTGTGTATTTTGGCGTTGTAGTGTTTGCAGAGTCTATTGTATTTCTCTCGGTCGGCTTCGTAGTTTTGCTGAGTGCTGAAGGTTTTCTGTGGTCGTTCAGTCCAACATCTCGGCAGTCTAGCTATTGCATGTAATGCAAGAACTCGCTGATGGTTCCACATCGGAGATCATGAAAGACTGCCAACATTTGCTTTGCACTTGCTGAATGCATTTCCTGTATGAGCCAGTCGACCGCATCATCGTCGGACAGTTTGTATGAACCATGTCTGATGCTCTAGAGGTGTGCATACATGTAGTCGGTCATACTTTCATTTTCTTGCTGTGCTCTTGTGTCAACGAAGGCGACTGATTGACAAAATAGTAGCAGCTTGTTGAATTCAGTTTTCAACGCTGTCACCCACGATGTCCTGTCATTTAACTGGTTACCTGTAGTTTGAGGCCAAGCGGCTACACGGCCCCTAAGTCGTGAAATGCCTGCATTAAGCGTCGCTGCCTCTGTCCATGTGCAACGATCACGCATTGATTCTACCGCAGTTTTCCACTGCTCAAAATTGTCGACTCGGTTCCTGAGTACATCGGCAAAGTTCCTGTTAGGTCCGGTGTTGTTATTTGCAGTGAAATGCTGGTACGTGATTGTTGTTGCCAACTGCCTTTCAAAAAGTCCTGCCATCATTTGTAGCATTGTATTGAGCATCGCGAGCTCTGTCATTCCACATGGGTTCGGCATGGTTTTATTTTCGATGTGTTCGGTCCGCATCGCCAAGCGAGTTGTAGAGAGACTGTCTTTGAAGTTACCTTGTGGCATCGTAAGCTGCAGATCGTTGGTGCCAGAGGCTGCTTCGTCCATGATCAGCATAGAGTTTTTTACTTCGGTGTGATCACTTTCCATGCTTGTCGTTGATGGCTGCACTCACTCTGCCGCTCGCCTCAGTGTGGACAGCCTCACCTTCTTGCTTCGTCTTCAGTTTTCCGTCCGCCTCAGGTTCGTTTTTAGAGTTCTCGTTGCCATGTCAGCCGTGAGCGATGATGATGACACGCTTTCAGTTGGAACAAAAGGGTATTTATTATAGAAAACTAGAACTGTAGTGGTGCCATGGGCTTTGGCTCAGTGCTTCGTTCCTCATCTCCTTTGCCCCCTCGTGGCCGCTCTCACGAACCAGTATTAAATGACCTCCTTGACGCCAGGTGGAGCTAGTCCGTAGTTAATGCGGTCTCTAACAAAGTCCACATTGTTAATAAGTAAGGCAAAGCAGTGGCCAGAATTGACCCAGGGATGGGCAAGTTTATGGCATGGGCACCAAGAAACCACTTGTAGAGGGCCTCTTTCACCTCCTTATAGGCACCTTGGCTAACCGTGGCTGCCAAGTGGATGATTGTCGACAATCTTGGTTGCGATAGTCCGTACTTCTTCACCAACTCACACACTTTTTTACTGCCTTCATAGTCTTTCACGATATTGCACTTCGTTTCCAAATCTATAGTAGTGCGCTTTCTTTTCGCTGGGCGGATCAGCCATTTTTCATTTCAGTGGTGAGTCAAACGAGACAGGGAAACGGCATGACCAGGAACGGCTTCGATGCAACCAACAAAAACGAGCATGAGTGACCTAATCTGTTGGCAGAACTGCGCAGAATGAGGGGCCAGCGAGCAATCTGGGAGTAGCGCAGTTGGCAGGGTCCCTTCCTGTTTTGGAGTGTGGCGCAGCATAGAGCTATGGGCACAACCTATTCGTGTTCGGAGGGGTGGAAGGGTGATGGGAGAGAGGTGCGGGAGGCTGGCGATGTGGAGAAAGCTGGAAAACTGACTGTATTGTATGAGCGTGCGGTGGCCATTGGGGCAGCAAGCGAAGGTGCAGCGGCTCGAATTCTTTTTCTTTTCAAAGATTTTGCATTCCATTACGTTTTGGCACATACACCCAGTAGCTAGACTTCATCGTTATAACCAATAATTTGGCATGGGGCCATTGTAAGCTGGTTATTTTACCATAAAAAGCATATAAAAGTTGGCGGTGCAGCAGCTTTTCATTGTTATATCCAATATATTGTTAAAACCAGTATTGTAAGTTGGTTTGACTGTAATATTTCTCAAAGTGTGGGATGAAATACATGGGCATTCCAGTTACTTCAGAGCTTCCATCCATAAAAGAGCGTTTTGTTAAAAAAGTGAGTGGACCAACAGTGCATTTTTACTGCGAGCTTATGGCGTCTATCTCCAAATTGGTGTCATTCCAGAAATTCATTCCAAGTGGACACGCCTGACAACCTCACTGGCTCAAATTCATAAATTGCAATGCGTGCCATAAGTAATTAAAAGTTAATTAGCATTTGTTGTTAATTATTTAAACATGCACTCAAATTTTTTGGGCAAGTAATGTCTGCCTCTCTGAACAATAGAGCTCAAGGACTAAAATTATGGGATCTGCAACAGGCAATTTTTAAAGATTGCATAAAACTTAAACATGATCACACTATATAGGCATTTGACTGTAATGACAAAAATGAAGCTTACTTGTATTGGGTCATTTTTCACATTCTCGATCGTGAACATTGGCGCTGGTAAGTTGTACGAAACGCTCATATCAATGTAGTTGTTTCAATCCATGTACTTGGTAAAGACAAGAGCAACTATTGTGATTTCTGGTGAACTAGTCTCGTATTGAACCATAAAACCTATGCCAAATGGTTGTATAGCGAGAAATCTAGTGATTTTTAGAAGTGAATTTATGATTTAGGCGAGCAATTTTTTATTAAGTATAGTTAAAAATTGCAAATTTTCTGAAAATGGGACTACTGAATTTTCAACTCTGTCACTCTGCAATTGAAAACAAAGCACAATTCTGCAACTTGCATCTAATGGTGCATGTAAAGAGGGCAAAATTGATGAATTAGACATGGGTTTCAAATATGACAGAAATATGTGAGCAGAACTTTTGCGAAACCGTTGTAAGAGATGTAGTGAATTTACATAACATGTAATTGTATTGGTCAGATTTGTCTGCTTTAGATGCTCTAACGGATGCAGTTTTCAGAACGGCGATATGTGTTTTTGGTGCCGAGTTACATATTTGTAAACTTCATGCTTCAATATTTTTTTGAACGTGACGATTTTCGGCAATCTGGTCAAAATGTCCAGGGGTTAAATCAAAATTCTGCTTCCTATGGTGACTAGCATGTAACTTTCTCTTTTAAGTGCAACAAATTTAATTCAAATCAGTCCAGAGGTTGCCTGATTAAAGGGGCCCTGAACCACTTTTTATCGAAGTGGAGAAATGTTTGTTGAATTTTGAAAGGCTAGATGAATGTTCAGAACCAATCGAAGTTAGCAAGACCTCATGGCTATGACACCGATATGCAGGGTGGCCAAAGTTTAATTCCTGCGTGGGCAGCCGTGGCTGAGCGTGAGTAGACGATAGTCAGCTTTTCCTAGAAGTACATAATTATTATTGAAATAATGTTATTAGCCTATTTATTAAACTTCTTGAATAAATATGCACAGTAACAGTAGGAAGAAGTGTACTGATCCAAACACCATTCTTAATTGATGTCAGCTATTGGCCAATAGCAGCCTCATATGGGAATCTGCTATATTAGGAAATAAAGCATCCAGAAAAGAGTGAGGAGCAGGCTTCTGTTAAAAAGAGAGCGTTTGCAAAAATGGTGACTGTGCGCTCCACTTGTGAGCTCCACATGGCACGCATGACTGCAAAACTTGGCTGAGATGCTTGCAGCAACCTATGTTATCCATGGACTACATGTTTTCACCAAGCCCGAGGGGTCGTTCAGGACCCCTTTAAAGCATTTCACATGTATTTGAATAGGCGGCATCCAAGTTGGCTGCGACCTAAATCTTCCTCTTTAACCCCTTAACTGACGTTGACTAGATAACTTGCCATCATGAGTGTCCTTCCGTGCCAATGGCGAGTTAACTTGTCATGAATTTTTGTGCATGTGTATGTGTTGAATTTCTTGTAATTTTGACAAGAAAATAATACACAGACTTTCAACAATTGTTTCTGTGCTTCTAAAAGTTCGTTTCAGAATTTGTCATGCCAGATAAGCGGTTTAAGTCAAAGGACAGCATCTGTATACAGTAAGACATCACACATTTAAAAAAATTTGTTTGAAGAATTTTTTACCTACTTTCTGACATGAGCAGTGTTGGTATAGATATCTTCAGTAAGTTTTTCATCGCATCACAGAAAAGGTGGTACTTATAAAAACTGATCGCAGGTTGCGCACAGGTCCTTGGAAACCTCGAATACCCTTGAATTAGAAAAGTCCCTTTTCAAGGCTGTTTAAAGTCTTAGATTTTTTACTGATCCTTGAAGATACTTGAAATTTTTGAGAACCGCATCTGGAATACCGATTTCTCCTCATGAAAATATGTTACTGTATTGCGTTTCTTGTTTCTTTTTCTTTCCGTGAGAGTTTATTTGACGTCTGGATTCTGAATTTCAAGCCTAAGTCCCAATTTGAGTAAATTGAACTGATTTTTTTTAAATGGCTTGCTACATTGGAGTTGTTACTTCAGGCTTGGCGCATGCTGGCCATCCCATCGTCAATCATCACCGAGCAATGTGGACGCTGTCTGTGCGCTGTCATTGTCTTGTTATCTCCGTCATTGATTTCCGAAACGAGTGCTGCTTTTTCTGTTCGTCTGTGTTAGTGATGTGCCTGAATCAACGAGAAAATGCCTGGAAAAAGCAAATTTCAAGGTGCGTGGCTCCACCATAAACACTACAAGCAGTGGATTGCACCAGGCATGACAAATCTGCATCGGGCCAAGTGCAAGCCTTGCTGTAAAACATTCGACATCGTTGCCATGGGTGAATCAGTATTGAAAAATCGTATCAAGAGCACCAAGCATATTAGTATCGTGAAGATAGCGGCAGGAAGCTCAGTGAGAAGCTACCTACCCCCAATTGCAGTTGATCAAAACGCAACTCCAACTCCGTTACAGCTGCCGAGCATAAGCTACGCTTGTAAAACGCATGAGCTTGTTGCCGACTCTGAAATATTATGAATTTTATGGACCTTGAAAGTGGTCACATCCCACTTTTCGTACCGGTCATCATTGCAGGCAGGTCAGTTATTTCAGCGCATCTTCCCGGACAGTGAAGTTGTGTAGTCATTTTTTTGTGGGTAGAAGAAATGCGCCTATTTGACAAGTCGTGGCTTTAGGTCGTGCACATAAGGTTCTGGAACTCTGCTCAGAAAGTAGGGACCAGGTATTATACCTCTGTGTTTATGGGGTGCTCCACAGCCAAGGACATTCAAGAAAAGCTGCTGAGCGCCCTCGAACCTTTGCCTCTTGCAAAGATTTTTCAGGTATCTATGGATGGCCCCAATGTTAATCCTAATTTATTTAAGGGCCTCCAAGAGTACTTTCTGCAATACCACCAAGTTCAATGCATAGTCTTGGGCACTTGGGGTCTCCACACAATGCGTAATGCCTACAGGGCAGGCGTTGCAGCAAGCAAGTGGGGTCTTGATTGCCTGTTGTCGGGTCTAAGTGCTCTGTTTGAAGATGCTCCAGTGCGAAGGGAGGACTTTCAATGCTTTCCTCTCAAGTTTGTCACCCATTGGTGGGTGGAAAATGTTCCTGTAATTGAGAGAGCTTTGGCGGTGCGGTGTTACATCAAAAAGTACATTGAGGCCACACACACACACACTACATAATACTACAGCCTTTCCTGACAGAGTACCACATGGATAAATCAATGGCTTTTTTTCTTGCCAAGGATTTGGGAACTGTTGTCAGGAAGCTGCCCACTAAGTTTTTGAAGTGTTCGGTCCTGTCTTCAAAAGGAATCATGGGTCTACTGAAAGTTGACATCGAGAATACAGAGAATCACAAACCGCTTGAAAAGGTAGATATTGGGCACAAAGCAGAGCAAATAGTGAAAATTCCAAAGTGAGCCCAAAGGATGTGTTTCAGTTTCAGATTGAATGTAAGCAGTTCTTGATCAGTACAACGAAAAAGGTCCTAGAGAGAAGCCCTTTGCGGTTTCCTTTAGTTAGGGGTCTATCCTCCCTCACTGGACCCTCGACGCATGTCTTCAGAGCCAGACGAATGCCTTGCAGGCATTAGAAAAGTGTTGGACACTCTTATCACTGCGGGTAGAATGTCGGATCACCTGCAGGTCTGGCTGAGTACACAGAACTCTTGGAGGAACAAAAATACCAGCTTCGACAATTTGACAAGGGTACGGATAGATTGGATGAGTTTTACCCTGAGCTCATGAAGTTGAGTCCATTGTACACCAAGTTGCAGAAGGTTGCTAAGCTTTTGATTGTCCTCAGCCATGGCCAGGCTACTGTAGAACGAGGATTCAGTGCGAATAGACAGGTCTGTGTAGAGAATCTGAAGCACCTGTCATATGTTTCACAGCAGTTTGTGTGTGATGCGTTTGACAAGGCTGTTGTTATTTTATATATTCTGATCACCAAAGAACCAGGATTGCAGTGTCAGCAGCAAGGAGTAAGTACGGTGCGTACTTGGAAGCTACAAAGCAGGGAAAAAGACTCTTCATTGAAGAAGAGATTGACTCAATCGAAAAGGAGGAGAAAGAAGCTTGAATTAACAGTTGCCGATCTCATGGCTTCAGCAGATGCCTATGCTGAAAAAGCAGAAGCAGAAACTGATTTGACACACATTGTCAAATCAAACAGCCTCAGAAAGACTGTAGAAGCCAAGACTGATGATCTCAACTCTATGAAGCACCAAATTCAGCAAAAGCTACTTGCGCTCTCCTGAAGTTCCAACAAGGTGCTCGGCAAGTGAGCTTTTTTCGCTTTTGCGAAATAAAGCAGTATTGGACAATACTGCGCAAGGATCGAGTGCAATATTAACACTTCTTCAAGATTACTACTTTTTCTTGTATGCGTGCAATATACATAATTTTGCATGTTCTCTGTGCAATAAAAATGTCCGACTTTCTTGCAGCATTGTTCTTTGAAGGGATCAGGCTCATTGCACTGTCAACTTGATTTCCCATTTTTAACTTACTTTTTCTTTGCGACCCGCTGTGGTTGCTCAGTGGCTATGGTGTTGGGCTGTTGAGCATGAAGTTGTGGGATCGAATCCCAGTCACGGTGGCAGCATTTCGATGGGGGCGAAATGGGGAAACACTCGTGTACTTAAATTTAGGTGCACGTTAAAGAACCCCAGATGGTCTGAATTACCGGAGTCCCCTACTACAGCGTGCCTCATAATCAGATCGTGGTTTTGGCACGTAAAACCCCATAGTTCAATTACTTTTTCTTTGTGAGCGAAAAATATTCATTTTTTTTTTATTCTTTTGTAGTAAGTGTAACCTGCAACAACTACACATTTTTTTTCTTGCCCTCCTGCTGTACTCTAATCTTTGTTTTTGTTTTACTTAAGTCTGTGATCTGTTGCCCTTTTCCCTGTCGCCTTCTTCCTTTCCTTTTGTCAATTGTGTGGATGTTTTTAAACCGAATAACAATTTTTGAAGAACTTCTACATATAGTATCAGCTGAAGCACTCTAATAGATGGCCTTGAAAATTCTCCATGGGTTGCTTGAAGTTCCTTGAAAATCTTTTAATTTCCTTCTTTTCAACCTGTATTGTCTCTACCCTTCATATACTGCAACTCCAAACTGTGTGATAGCCAGAACCACTTGAGCGAGTGTTACCCATACAGACAAATGTGGCGATGCAGACTCATATGTATTAGTTTTATCTTGTTTGTCATCCAATTTATGCTTTTAGTACATGCCAGCATTACAGACAGTGACAAATTTTTATACAGTATTGCACTTTATGTGATTAAAGTCCAGTGTCAGCTGCTGATGTTCTTGATACATGCCGTGTCAGAAATGTGACGGGCCACGTTTGTGTGACTGTTTAGTTTCTCAGATATGAATTTTGCCGAATCCTATTTTTAAGAAAAATGGAATCTGGAGCACATATTATCCAATTCACCCATACAAACTAATCCACTTTGTGGACGGTGTGCTTTGAATATCTGTATTCGATGATTCCATTTATTTTAGCTGTGACTCTTTCATTGTGCTGGGAAGTTGCATGTTATCAAGTAATTGGTCATCAATGTTATAGGAAAGGCAGGAACTTATTGGCTGTGGTGATCATGCTTGATTTGCCATTGGTTTCCTGTTTTAGCTATTACAACCTGGACTTGTCAGTGAGCCTGGAGCACTGCCTGAAAGGAAAAGTTGTTGTGGAATACCCAACTTTCACGGTCGTTCTCACTGAGGACTTGTCGCAGTTCAACCTCATCAGTCCAGGTTAGTGAGCTTGACTTTCATACTCGGTTGATGCAGTTCTGTTAGTGGCTGCCATACAGCTTTTGGACTGTCTTTTGAGAAACAGCTTCACCAGCAAAAGTGAAAGTATGGGAGGCACCCTGAATGGCACAAACTTTCTTCGTGACCGGCATTTTTTCGATATTGCGCAGGTGGGACCATATCCTCAAAATCGCATAGGATGCCATATGGCATCTGAAACTTTGACTGCCTTAGCAGGGATCAAGGATGTTAGTAGGTCTGAAAAATGAGTCGGTGCCTAAATGAATTCTTTGTCCTTGGCTTGTAACGGCTATGCGCCCTGTCAATGGCAGTGTTACTTGCTCACTGAAGCTCATTTTGCATGTTTTTAAATTTATGTTCATTCTGAATACAGTCAGACCTTCATATATCACACTTGCAAAATTAGTTCAATATACTGTGAACTCTCGTTAAGATGAACTCTGTTAAGCCGAATTCTTGCATATAATGAACAACATGGAAACTTTGTTTGGTTTTCCATAGACTCGGAGCAAAAAAATTCTGCTTACGATGAACCGCCTCAGGTGTACTCTTCGGTTAAGACTAACATTCAGAGTGACCACCGCCACTACCAATCCTAGAGGCTAGGGTGGCTCGGTGCACCGCGCCCAGGGGCGCGCGCACCGAGGCACTCTACTGGAGGCTTGCATCGCACATCGCTCGTGTACAGAGGCGAAAACAAGAGGATGAAACAAAATAAGTTAGTGACGTTTCACTTTGTGAACGTGGGTGACATGTGCAAGCGTATGGGTGCCATACCGCACATGAAGCTATCGGCCCTCGGTACGCTGTAAGGATTGGAGTCGGGCATGAATTAGATGATAGCTGGCCCATGCCATCGTCGAACTCATCCACGCGGAGGACGTTGTTGAAGTGAGAGACTTGTTCTCATCGAGAATGAGGAATATGGGTTTATTTACGGTATCATATGTTTCAGAGCAAGACCTGCCACACTCTCGTTAATGCTATAGAATTCCTGTATGTTACCAGCTACCTATATCCTTATTAATCAGGAATCCGACTCCTAGTTCTCATCTCTCCGCTAAGCCCCGGTAGCACAGGACATGCCCGCTTTTTAGTACTGTATATGCTTCATTTGTCCTCCTAACTTCACTGAGCCCTATTATATCCCATTTAATGCCCGCTAATTCCTCCAATAGCACTGCTAGATTGCCTCACTAGATAACATTCTAGCGTTGAACGTTGCCAGGTTCAGATTCCAATGGCGGCCTGTCCGGATCCAGAGATTCTTAGCACCCTCTGCTGCATCAGAGGTCTGACCGCCGCCGTGGTCAGTTGCTTCGCAGCCACTGGGGACTGAGGAACTTGTAATCGTCCGTAGCTCTCTTAATATGAGACGCCTCACACAAATTTTGGTGCGAATGATTAACTTTAGCTTTACCCTACACGTCTACAAAATTTGTCCAAACCGTTTCAGGGGCCCTTTAAGGGGGGAAGCATGGGTTATTGGAGACAGAAAAATCGTGAAAAGATTTTTCGGAATGTACAGCTATGTTTCCACCTGTCTGCCAAGTTTCTCGTATTTGCACTTGGTATTTTAGTCATAATAAGAACTTGTACGGTGAGTTTTGGTTGAATTCAAAAAAGAATTAATTCAGAAACGTCCTTTCTTTCTTGATGCGCTGCCACCATTCCATGCTGAATATTGTGGCCATCTTGGTCATGTTTGAAAGAGCTGCCTTCCTTCTTCCGTTTTACGCCAGCACTGCTCATTTTATTCCATTGGTTGCCACGTAATAAATAAAAAAAGCAGACTATTTCTTTCCTTTTGGCGGCTTGCCATGTAACATGACCGTGCTACTTGATTGGCAGAGCTGACTGGTGTCGTCTGCCAGTTGAGCCGGCCTGCACGCCACCGCTGTGCTGAGACGCCATATTGAAAAACTATGTGTGGTGACCGATAATCGTGCAACAATGCTTGGCTCAGCACGGAAGTTCCTTCTGCGTAACAGATTTGCGAAGAAACAAGAAGCGATGCTTGACTATTTTCAATTACATTTGCACTTCACAACGCGTTGAAGGTGATCATACTGCCTTGGTGAATGGCTGCCAAAAACGGCTTCAGGCCTAGTCCATCGGCCAGCACGCGAAGTGTACAGTTGCAGCACACACCACGGCATAGTGATGCTACAGCTTTCAGATGTGCAACGAAAAAGTATTTCTGCTGAAAAAGAAAAACATCTGGGCACTTGCGGCATCAGCAGTGACAAAGTGGAAGCCAGACTGTTTTATTATGGCAGTGGCGCAGTCAACAGCCCATTTGACGAGACGTGGATTGTTCAACTTGATTAGGTAAACTAGGATTTAGACATCAACAGGTAATTGGACTATATTTCTTGTGGTTTTAAGCATATAACTTTGCAAAAACATGCATAACATTTGCAAGTTTTATTATAATATGTACCGTTAGTTTTTTGTACTTTTTTCAAAACACACATTTTTTGCTCCATACAGTAAGAGGCCTCGATATCCCAACATCCAGAACAGATAGTACCAAAATTCCCCCTTACCCACCTTTCATGCGGAAGATAGAGCCGTGATCACCGGCTCACCCTCGCACGTTTTCACTTGCACATACGGCGCGCAGTGATGGTTTTATTGCCCTTGGACTTTATGTAGAATCTCACGGTGACGCCAACTGCAGAAATGCACATGGAATGTCCAGATAATTCCTATCGAAATAAAAAAAAAAAGCCGTGTGTTATAATTGAGTAAATAATTTTATCGGACATTGGGGTGAGCTACGATTATTGCTTGAAAATCTTCCTAGGGCGGGCCGAAAATGTGTTTTCAATGAGAGTTGATGTGGTGTTCAGCGTATTCACTGTTCCCTAAGTTCTGCCAGGACATACGCTGCCACTATCAGGGTCACTGTAGGTGTCAGGCACATGCATGATGTCTGGTCAAGTTCGAATTATTCGGTGAAGGCCAATTTTAGGATCGAAATAACGAAAGTTTTGGCCCATAGAAACACATTGGGGCCGGTTGGGGACCTTCGGTTGGGATCGAACTAACGAGAGTTGAAATAACAGATGTTTATTATATACGAAATATTCCCCTGGTTCCTAGTTCCAAACTTTTGTAAGTCATATCACGCACAAAAAAAAAAAAACTGTGAACATTTGTTGGCGTCAATACCAGCCATAGTGTTGCCCATGCTATGCAGGCAAGCAGTAGCTTTGCAAATGTGAAAATGGGTAAGTTCCTAGTGTGCAGGGGTATTTATTTTTAACCATTGCAGCAGGCACCTGGTTTGCCTTTTACTGCATTCTTTAAGCTTGCGAAGCAATGTCAGGTCAGGGCCTCCTCATACTGGATTATTGCGTTCGATCAGCTTTTTTGTGCAAGCAAGGTAGTATAGGGTGTGTTCAGCTGGTGCTGGAGCCTCCACATGCTTTGTTCAGTTTCTCTACAGCACTGAACAGTAGTGTGGAGTGTTGCATAATATTGTACAGTAATGAATAAGGGTCCTGCACAGGTGGTGTTCAGTATGTGAGATTAGGCAGCTACTCAAGCTTCGGTCGAAAGTCGGTCTGAAATCGACTGCATGCTGTTGCCTGAGTGAAAACACCACATGACGGGAAAGATTGCTTGTAATAATTTGTGCATACGATGTTGAAGCGTTGATAAATAAAAGTAAATTTCGTTTGATCATCTTACTCTGATGGCACATTCACACGGGGGAATCGGCGTCTACGGCGAATGGAATTCTCCTGCCGCCGAAATTCACGTCGTGCACACTGCTTGCCCACCGTGCCGCCGGAACGTGATACAGAGCCATCTGCTGTGTAGGACGCTCACCTCCAAGCATAGAGTTTCTCACTGTAACACCTAGAGGGAAATCTGGCGCCACCGTTTATGAGAGTTTCTTAAGGGGCTCGGTGGCCGTCATGGGAATGACGGTATATGTGTCTGCGAGGCTTGTGTTGGCTGGTGTTGTAAGAAGCTTCATCTAAAACGTGGATATGGCTACACAAATAACGCGTTCTTAAAGTAAAATCTTCATAAAATGTTTCCGTTCACGTATATTACATCTTCCGGTGACGTTTACTCACCTAAAATGCATAACCAAGCAAAGAAAAGCAAGAACAGACAACAAATTGTTCCAAAGTGACAAATCTTGTCATCTGTCCTCCAACTTTAGCGGCCCGCTGATACTTTTTACATTTCATATAATTGTACATGCAATAACAAGTTCACATAGTTTAACATAACATGTTTTTGTGTAATAATAAAGCTAAAACAGCTTTTTAAGCACAGCCTTAGTAGGAAATGAATCATTGTGACAGAGGGAATGGTGCTTGCCTGGCTCTGCAAGAACAGTGCCAATCCGAAGTCACAATATACCGGCATTCCCATGCGTATCACAGTGCAGCAGTGCCAGATTTCCCTCTAGGTAATATAGTGAGAAACTCTATGCCTCCAAGCAAGTGCGGGATATCCCGGATGTTCCTGCGGCACAAAACTAGAGGGTACTGGAATGGGGGAGTGGGTCCAGCGGACGGTTTGGCAAGCGCCAAGGTTGTTGCAAAGAGCGCTAAAACTGCGGCGGCGCTGCCGTCGCCTTCTCCTGAAGCTCCGCATGTTTAGGCAGCGCCCATTGGCTGAGGCAAGTTTACGGGCCGAGTTGCTGTCGTCCGCTCGACGCACTATCGTTGTCGCGTCGTTAGCATTTGTTTCTGTCGCTCTTTCTCCATTTTATTGACTGCAGGTCGGCAAGGAAGAAAATCACTGCTTCCGCCACCGAGTATCAGAACTAAATGCAGCAGAGTGAAACGCCTGTTAGAGCTCCCTGCAGCTGTGCTAGGGTCTCCGATGCAACAAGCGTCCGACCGGCATGCAGAGCCGCTCATTCAGGTGAAGGTGACGGTGGTGCCACTAATTTTTCAATAAAAACATCCTCAGCGGAAAGTCTGCCGTGGACCCACTCCCCCTTTCTAGCACACCGTATCGAAACTGCGCACTTATCTCCGCTTGCGTAGAGTTCGCATGTTTTTATTTTGGCTGCTTCATCGCTGCTTACAACAATAATAATAAACCCTGAGCAAGAAGAGGCAGCACTGCTAGGCCTGCCAGCAAGCACCTTTCTAGCGATGCGTGACGCACAGAAGCATTCACCGAAGTGACGACGCCACCGGCGTTGGTGGGTTCGTCCTGCTTTGCAAGAGCACGTGAAGCTTGGTCACGCCACCTTGTCAAATCGCTTAGTCCTTGTGCTTCATGTGGTACTTGTCGAAAAGGACGATGCGGTTACACATCAATTTGATGAGCCTTTCCGATGTCGCGACGTGTTCGAAGACTGCGATATGATGAGCGCATCAGGCTTGGCCGCCATCTTTCGAATTGCTGTGTCGCACTCAGATTGGTCTGCGGTGAGGGAATCCGGCGGCAGCTGCCGCAAAAATCGGTCTGGGAGCGATTGGCGCGGAAGGGGCTATTCCAGCGGATCTCGCCGCTGCCAAGCTGGGTTCCGCGCCACTCCAGACTCGGTGTGAATGCGCCATGAGCCTCTTAGAGAGTTGACAAACCTTGCCGCCATGCCTCTTTTGCACTCTGGAGTGGAGGAGTGTCGCAAAATTTTCTTACTGTCGCTCATGCAAGCCCATCTCCATAGGTGATTGGGCATTGTGTTAAGAGAACAGCCCATGAATGAGGAACATATCTCCAGAAAGGAAGGAGCTAACGCCTTCCACTAAAAATATTCATTTTTTTCAGCATCGTGCAGTTATGTGCCAAAATTCTGGGATGTTTAGTACAGACACAGAAGTTAACAAAAGCAATTTGCTGGGTATAAGAGACGTGGAAATCTTTTGATCAACTTCAACCAGCTGGGGTTCTTTCACGTGCAAGTAAATTTAAGCACATGCGTGTTCTTGCATTCCACCCTCATTCCACGATTCCCATGCTTATCAGTAGAGCACCAGACGCACGGCCAGTAGTTTTGATTCAGGTGGTGATGTAAAAAAATAGTGAGAAATTGGAAAAAATAAAACTAACAAGAAGTCATAAGTGAAAATGGCTTTTTGAAGCGTACTGTGCAACTGATTTGTCCACAATGTATGCAGAAAATTGCCATGCAAAAGGTAAATTCTGGCTATTCTTACTTAATTTAAATCTTAAAACTTACCTGAGGAAACCAATTCTAGAACAGCTTTTGGAAAAACCCAACTTTCGCAATTTTTATTCTTCCCACACCTCTAAATTCTGAAAAAAGAAAAAAAAAACCTGAGATGGGTGCGTACATGTTGTGAATTGATATTTTGCCACAGTTGCTTTGTAGTAACGCTTCTCTCTCTTTTTCAGAGCCATCTGGAATTCATGGGGGCACAAATCTGCCAGCTTTCTTCAATACAGATGGTTTGTCTGGGTGTGAGAATGAATGAGAGTGCATATTGGCAGGAAAATACATGGCAGTTTTGCCCCTGCTAAAGAGCTTTGTAAAAATGTATAATAAAGCCCAAGGCAAGTGCCCCCTAAAGGAAACATGTGACCTTGTTTCTTCCTCCATCCTGATCCTTTGCATGAGTGTATTTGCCTTTGCTTCCTTGTCCCGAAACTCCACCCTGTCGGAGGAGCGTTTTGTGCGTCAGGTGTGAGTGATCCTCATTGTCTGTGGTTCACGGCGGTGGTGCGCGTGCACATACGTGCACACTCGCACACACACAGGGGGGGGGGGGGGGGGCTGCTGACGAAGTACACTTAAAAAAGGTCGGCGAGATTCTTATTCCAGCAAACAGCTGCCCCAAGAGTGCTCTTTCATGCCTCCTGCACCAAAAGTGCATTTTAGCAGATAATTGCCAAAGGAAGCATAATGACAACCTCATAGGTGAAGTCTAAAACATGATGGCCATTACATATTTCCAGCTTCGCAATCACTTTTGGTGCATGCAGTGCACAAAAGCATAGCCTTCGAGATCTGTTTGTTACTCTAGGAAACCTTCGATGGGTTGCGGATTTATTGGACACTACCTTGCTAGCAAAACTGAATCCAATACCTAAAGCACTTTATAACATCATCTTGGCAGTCCGCGGAGTGGCCATAGTTACAGGTGTAGCCAATGCCATCAGTCCTTTTCACCTGTGAAAAAAAAAAAGAGGGAGTATCACAAGACAATTTTAAGCCTACTCATAAAAAATATTGACACGTGTACTTGTTTATCGGGTGACCGCGTTTCATCATCTAACAAATGTTATTGCTCAGTGCAGGACGTGCCTGCATGTATCGGAAGTTTCTGGAATGCTGTCGATGTTTCTATTCGCTGTCTGTTGTCACTGAACCGTGTGTAATCTGGCTGCATGTATGCGCGTCGCGAATGGCATAGAACTTTCTGGAAGACACGGGCACCAGCGACTACTCTGGAACCTTCGATGGCTGATGTATAAAAGCTGACGCGCTTGACCCGCTGATCAGATTTCGACGATCGCTGACAGTGTTCGCCACTATCGCTGTGCTTTGAGTGTAGCCTGTTTTTGTGGGCACAGGTTCGGCCAATAAAAGTTAGTTTCATCATTCGCAGATTTGCCGCTGTATTATTCATTGTTACTACGTAACAATATAATGGAAAAATAGGCCCTCATCACATAATAGGCAATCGGTAGCTTCCAGTCGCCTACCTTTGACGCAATGAGTTTTGGGGCTATTTATTGCACAAGCAAACATTTGTAATGTATGGGCATGGCCTCTGAGATTGTGCGCGCTGCTAGGTTTTGCTCTGGCAGTCCCATTTGCACGGAGAGAGCATAAGTTCAGTAGTGGGTGTGGCCCACTTCTCCACACGCAACCGAGGACTTTTCATGCCCTCAGGAGGCTTTTAATTGCTCCGGTACTGTTGCTGCGGCTTGGATGAGGCGTGAACAAAAAAAGCGATTTAATGCTGATATACCATCCTTGACTGATTTGGCTGACTGACAATGACGGCTGAAAGTGTATTAGGGGCAAAGTGTGTGCTGGCGCCTATTCTCAAGTGCATTTTTTTAAAACTGCATTCAAGTGGGTATGTGGAAGTGGAATATCTCTGCAAGTGCCAGAAACGCGATAAATTTCAAAATTTGTGGGCTATATTTATTTTTACCTAATAGGTACCCAGTGAAAATACTTTGTCCATAGGACATCCGAATCATGTCCCTAAACCATTTTGGATACAAATAGGACATCTGCTGGACGTCCAGTTTTGTATATACTTTTACGGATGTCCCAAGGATATCACGCATGGACCTGTTTCGGATATCCTACCACGAATGTCCCAAGGTTAACCCACATGGACCTTATTTGACATGCATGTGAATATTTGTCCACCACTTGAGCCTTTGAGCTTCCTCATAACAGAATTATGTTTTCTCACATGTTCGAATTACAATCCGAAGTTTTCATTTGTGCAGCTCGTGTATGTCGTACTTTACGAATTTTCAAACGTCATTTACTTTGAAAACTTGAGTTCAATAAGCCACTTGTGCTTGGCGGAAGGCCTAGAAGAATGAGTATGCTGCCCACCCGCACACATGCGCGTAGCATGTGCACATAGTGTATCCCAAGTAGCCAGTTACATCCATTAGATGTGCATAATATGGTGCACCTTGGACATTCAGTACGTCCGTTAGATGTCCAGATTTATCCAGAAAACATTGTATGGATGTACTATGGATCATCGCAAATGCATCCAGAACATGTAAATGGTACGTTGTGGGGCTGTCAAAGCTGGATATATGCAACATCTAATAGACGTCCACAACCTCCTGTAGATATATTTATTGCACGAAATAGATATCCAGAACATCCATTGTACTACATATGGCTGTATCTGCAACATCTAATATATATCCACTGGATGTGCCTTGTACTATTTTTGGCTGTTTCTTTTATTCATCATGCGTGCATCCACTGGGCCTCTTCAATTTGTTGTCCCAGACTGCTCGAGGCGCTACTACAGCCAGTGATTATTGGCATACGCAGCTTCTCGGACAGTCCTGGACTGTTTGGGACAAAAAATCAAAGTGCCACTGTTACTAAGCGAAGAAAAACTTTGTTGTCACCACCAGCATTTTTATTGTAAAACTTCTTACAGCTATCGACCGTTTGACAAGTACGTAATGATGTACACAATATTTGCAGTGAAATACAATGGTAGACTGCAGCTGTCTCATGAAAATAAAGTGAACAGTAAAAATGCAACATAATGCCATCTCTTGATTTCTGAAAGGCACAATGAGCACTTAACGCATGAACTAATACAAAAATACCACATATGCATAACAGCTAAGCATAAACATACTAAAAGACAAATAAAATGAGACAGAAGCAATGCTTGCAAAGGAACACTTCTCACAGTGCAGTGTTGCATTCTTTCCAGTAAAATAAAACGTAAATGGCACATTATCAGACTTAATTCTCATGAACAAAAAATTCACATATGGAAACATCAAAGCACTATTTGACTAGCCTTGTATTCAGCAAAAGAAAAAATAGAAACAATGTAGTAAAACAAAGGAAACAGCAGAAGGCCTAAAAGAGAAATATATCTTATAGAAAAAAAATCTGAAAACCACTAATACATTAACACAATGACAAATTCTGTAGGAGAAGCAGGCAACCCCCTGCAGCAAAAGGGTGCCAAATTAGCTTCTCCATAATGGAGAAAAATTCTGAACACAGCTAAGTAAGCATGCAGTATAAATACAAAAATGGTATGCTCTATAAATTATTCGAATAGAATAACTGTACCATATTTCCATGCGAGTGAGACTACAGCCAATTCGTGTGTAGATTCATGAATCAAGGAATGTCAATGTAGTCGCAGTTAGTGGTTACCTGGTACCACAGCACACTTTGCACGCACTAATCAACCAAATGCAGTAGTACCAGGCCACACCATGCTGCTGAGAGTGTTGAGCCACTTGTAGTAGTATCAAATCAGCCCTTTTAAACTGTCTCACTGCTTTCTGTACACTCAGCCTGACATCATGTAATAGGATTCTATATTTGTCACATTTTTGAAAACATACAGCACTACTTAAAATGCAGTCAGGTGCCACGAGAGGCCAAAACATTGATTCAGCTGATGCTGGAGACGAGCTGCTACATTTGCATCTCTGTAGTGTTATCTGGTTGGTGGTGGCGTGCAGGTTAGCCAACCGGAACTGCCTCTGGTTAACCTCCCTGCCTTTCTATGTATCCTTTTCTCTCTCTCTCTCTCTCTCTCTCTGGTTGGTGTTCATACACTGGGCTCTACATAGCAGCAGTGGTTAATTGCATTGGCCCTCGCAGCAGTACTGCCAAGGAAACGTTGCAGTGAGTGCTCATCTTAAGGTTGCCACTTCAAAGGAAATATTATTTTTGGGCGCTGAAGATAGTGAGGTTTAGCCTTGTAGTCATTACCGTGACTGCAAGTTAGATCGCTACCAGTTTCAAAAGAGGAAGAAAATTTGTCAGCACTCCTAAAAGCATACGGTACGATGCTATGTGGGGCTGGAACCGTACTTGGAAGATCACTCTCTTGCTGGCTGGCTTGAGCATCTTAAACCTGAAAATAAAACTATGCAAACACGTCGCTTATTACTTACCCTGCATTTCAATATTCACCTTACTTGAAACCCATGCTTGACTGTCACTATAACGACAGGTGCGAACGTGCCCAATACACTCACTGTCTCTCTTTGGGCGCGTTCGCGTCGGGCTTTATCTCTACCAAATCAAGCATGGTCTTCAAGTTAAGGCACGTTTCTGAATGTGTGGGTAAGACACAAGGTAGCTTAAGACTCCGAAAGTAACCAGTTTTTAGCTTCTCTAAATTCAGTGATTAGGTTAAAATCCCAGAGTATAAATCCACGCCTATAGCATCCTTATCAAGGAGGCAGACCTAAGGCATCTGCTTAAATAGTACCACTGACAATAAAATTGTCCTTGCAAGCAGTAGAGCACAGCAAAGCTTTATATGATGTGCAAAAAGATCGACTGTTTAAGAACACATGAAAGTCGTGACCTGTGCCTACAAATGACACAAGCACGTAATACTGCATGCTATACACAGGAGCTATGTAAACGTACAGAGGAGTAACAAAGCATGCAAAATATTGCGTAGCTTTACAGACAGCCCTTATTGCAAAAGACCTCCAAAGCAATGCATGAACGGTGACTACCTCACAACATCGAGCACCACTATAGAAAACTTGTGCCAAAACCACTGAAACCACATCGTGCCATCGTGCACAAAACCTGCGGACCGCGAGAAGCACGTACAGTACAAGAAAGACTAGGACGAGTATGAGAAGATGAACTGAAACATGGGACAAAGGGAGACAAACAAGAACATCGCTTCTCTATCGCCATTTGTTTCGGGTTGCAGTTCAGCTGTTCAAACTAGTCTTAGCTATATGCACCAATTGGCTCAGTTTAATACTATTCAGAGACGAAACACCACTGACATGCCTTGATGGGTACTGCCGAAACTGCTGGGCGTTTGCGCTGTGCATCAGCTCTTCCGGCCCATGCTAAGCACTCATTACCGGTATAAAACAGAAGAAAGTACAAAAACAAACCACCGACATACCTTGAAAACTATGTGCCTGCTGACGACCGGACACCACTGCAGACATGGCGAGAATAAGAAATGAAGTGTCACAGCATCAGCACCGCAACCTAAAAGCAGCGCTGGATTAAGGTGGAGGGGGGGGGAGGCTAAGGGGGCTGCAGCCCAGGGCCTCACCTCGGACAGTAGGAGAAGGGGTCCCATTCTAACCTGCTTAGTATATGGAACCATGGGCAACGAAACTTTGAGCGACATGTATGAAGCGAGAAAACCAGAACGAGCAGACGGGGCCCCCCGCCTAATGTAACAGCATGCGTTTAGCCTGATCATTTGGGGAGAGCTTGTCAAGCTGCAAAAACAGGAATCCCCCGCCAACCCGGCGGGGCCCTCTCTTATGAAGCGAGGTGCGTTTGCTTGGAAGACTTTTCGTGGTTTCCTGTCAGTCTGTCTGTATAGTGCTGTCTGGAGAGGAGGGGCAAGGGGGAAACACCTAAAACATGTAGTGTGGGATGAGGACCTAAATCTCCCTTGCCCCTCGTCACCACCACGCCACCCTCCACCTCTCAAATAGTTCCGCCGCTGTCCTTCTCATAGAAAGGATGTGCTGCAGTACCCAACAGTGCCTCCCATTAGACTTTTCTTTACCGTGATGGTAATTTGGGCGGGGGAGTATGAGTCCGATAGCAGATGATGATGAGTCTGATGGCAGAGTCTAGGCAGAAAAGGAAAGAAGACGTCACACATGTTTTTGTCTGCGTGCCATGGGGCATGGAATGTTCACTGTTCGGGCTAGGGTTGTGGAAGAGTGAAGGGGGAAGTTGGAGAGCTGGACACAAAGGCCTGTCTCCAGGGCCCATTCCTGCCTAGTGGCTGCGCACCCTCGTGCGCGCTCGAAGAAACAAAAAGGTCAGACTGGCCGCCGAACTTTCCAGAAAGAAGTAGAAAAAGATGACTCAGAGGTGACGGAGGGCGCGTAACTTCGCCCGCGCTAGGTGTCTCCCTCTCCCCTTCGTCCTCGCGCTCGGAGTCGACGGGGCGAAAGAAAAATCGAGAACCTTTCAGAACAGACTGCTCCTAGCCAATAGGAAGACGAGACCGGAACGGGAGAAGGAGTGAGTTTGTACGGAGAAGGAGGGAATTTGTACAAGGAACTCTATGCGTATGTGAACGCCTGCTTTGGCGCTAGTAACAGATAGACGCGGCGCGTGTCTATAAAAGGAAGTTGATCGCGGGCTGCGATTCAGCCCCGAGCCGCCGGTTAAGCTTGCATAAGCCCGCCTGCTGAGGAGCTCCCGGGGAACGCACCACTCTCGGCCAGCCACGGACCATCCAGGCAGCGTGTGCCAGTCATCGGGACGGCCACCGTTGGACACCTGTGGCCGCATCGGACTGACGAAGTGCCCGGTGAACAATTAGCATCCATTCATGCGAAAATGCTCGGTCAGAAGCATCAAAGTGGTGCGTCTAAACGAAAGGCGAAGTTAGAAAGAGAAGAGCGTGAAAAGAAGCTACCGAGGAAGGAAGGAAGGAACATGTGGGGAAGGAAAGGCAGGGAGGTTAACCAGTTTAACTTAACCGGTTTGCTACCCTACACATGGGAGCAGGATGGGGGGGATGAAAGATGGGGAAAGGAGAGAGAGTGAGTGCACATAGCACAGCACACACATCGTCCGTTAAGAGTCCATAGATGACAAAGTACCTACCGAATGCAGCTTCCGCGGAGCAGTATGATCGCTCTACCCAGAGTCCGTGTCAAACTCCCAATAGTACTGACTGTGCTTCTGTGGAGGACTTGCCTACTCCATCACCACGGTTTCCTGGCAAGAAGCAAGATTTGACTCATCTTGGTTGTCTAAATCCTGTGAAAACGGTGCCAACCTCGGTCGTCCATATTTCTGAGCAACCACGCAAACCGAGCCCTGCCCTGTTGCTGAGTCAGCAACGTCTATGCTACTCTGCCGGGACCCTGCCACAGAGCGCCCATGCCCGATTTCTACTACTGCTGATCAACAGGTGCCAAACCTCCCCGATGAGCCTCCTGCTACTGACGAGCGCCAGGAAACAACACTCTTAGAACCGACTCACTTGTTTCCTGTTAGTATGGCTTCAAATAATCATGTTCCCACCCACAAACTGTGCCTCGAGAGGACGAATGAGACGGCTTCTCGTTGCGGCAACAGAGAAGTACAGACACCCCCGCACAAGAGGTCCGTTGCGAGATTCTCCGAAGTGACCCTGCTAAGTGGCCGGACGTTATTACTGGCAGCTTTCGGAGTGTATGCCTTGAGAAAGCGCCATTGTATTTTCAAAATCGGGCAGAAAATTTTCCGTCTTCCGAAAGGCAATACAAAACTCAGAAACGCTATATGTCACCTCATCTTTTCCTGCGAAAGGCTGTAAATGGGGAGGCGTACGAGCGACGCTGGTTAATGTACTCGGAGTCCAAAGGTTCCGTTTACTGTTTCATGTGCAAACTATTTTAGATTTCAAGCAACCCCAGTGCTTTCGGTACGCACGGCTTTTCTGATTGGAAAAGAGCAGAAGAAAAGGTTTGCGCACATGAAAATAGCGTCGAGTACCGGAACTACGCGGCAGCATGGCTCGCCCGCTCTAACTCGAGCAGCACAATTGACAAGGAGCTGGTTAAGCATCTTGTCACTGAGACCGCTTACTGGACAGAGGTGTTGAAGCGCGTAGTCGTTGTAGTTAAGCTTCTAGCTGAGCGCAACCTAGCGTTTAGGGGCAGTGAGGAGATTTTTGGTTTACCGAGAAATGGCAATTATATGGGAGTGCTTGAGGCCATTGCCAAGTTTGATCCCTTTTTAGAGGAGCACATCAAACGCTACGGGAACAAAGGAAAAGGTCACCCATCGTATCTGTCAAAAACCATTTGTGATGAACTAATCGAGCATATGGCAAATGCTGTCAAGGAACGTCTCGTTGACGAAGTGAAACGTGCAAAATACTTCTCTTTAATTGTTGATTCGACTCCAGACCTTACGTTGATCAGCTGTCAGTTATGTTACGATACTATTTAAATGGGAAAGTGTACGAACGCTTTCTTGAATTTCTTCCGATTGAATCGCACACCGGCTTGTATCTTTTCGATACCGTGATGTCCCTGTTAAGAACGGCCAACTGCAGTGCAAGTTTGCCACCCAGTTACGACTATGGCGGCAACATTCCGGGAGCCTCGCCGCCAACCTCTAGCCGCAGCGCGACTAAATCGACTTTGTGTCGGGGAACAATACGCGCATCCTCCACTCTCCGTCGCTTCAGCTAGGATGCGCTGTGACTGAAGGAGTTCGACGAAGCAGGCTTTGTGCTGAAACCGCCGTCAACCTCCAGCCTCATCGCCGTTGTGACGGAATGAGTTCGGCGGGCCAACTATTGTTACCAAACTCCCCAACGCGGACCTGATCTGCTACGGGTGCGCGAGTTGCCGCGGGAACGCCGTTTTGCGCTCCTTCCCACGCACCGACCAAGACGCAAGACAACGCGCTACCCGGAACGGCTCCGAGTTCTAGGAAATTCGTTTGGTGTCGGTTTCGGACCGTAAACACGTGTGTGTGTAAGCCGTCCTGCGGAGAGGCGGCTAGTTTGCGATGACTAAACGAACGTTCGCATCACCTTGTATCGCGGGCGGACCGAGTGTTTAAAAACTGCTGTTGTGCGGATGCTCGACACACTTTTCTTAAGCAGTCATGTTGGACTGGTGCACTTTTCTCAAGCAGTCATATGTTAGACTGATGTACTTTCTCAAGCAATCATGTTAGACTTATATAAATACTGGAAATAAACCCATATTCCTCGTTCTCGATGGGAAGCAGTCCTTCCCTTCATCAACGTCCTCAGCGTGGATAAGTTGGACGACGGCATGGGCCAGCTACCTTCGAATTCATGCCGGACTCCAATCTTGACAATGGATCACGAGCGATGGGATTGAGCCCCCAATCCTGACAACTGGCTGACAGCGGTGAGATGGACTTTGCGACGTGGTGCTGTGACTGCGGTGAGTGCTTGGTTCTTGCTTTGACTCTCTAGGCTTCATTTTGTGGTTGTTCTGTTTAGAACTGTAGGGAAGCTAGATTGTTGAGTGTTGGCTAGGTTGTGTTTTCCTAGCTAGATTTAGAGAGCAGAATCAAGGCAGTAAAGCAGCAATCATGGAGTTAAGGACACTGCTGAGAGACGAGTTGTTGATTGTTGGTGAGGAACTGGGCCTAGATGTGCGCAAGGAAATGCTAAAATCGGAATTATTGGAGCTAATTTCCAATCAGGCCAGCGAGGAAGAAATTGAAATGGGATTGGAACTTCTAAAGAAAAGAGAGAAACGGGACAGAGAAAGAGAAGAACGGGAAAGAGAGAGAGAGAGGAACGCGATAAAGATCGCGAGTTAAGAAAAATGCAACTTGAACTTGAAAGCAAACGTTTGGAGTTGTCTCAAGGAAGTGTAGGCGCTCTGGGACGATCAAGTGAGGCAGAATACCGCATGGACAGGCTATTAAAGCCATTTGAGGTCGGGACCCACATAGGCTTGTTCCTAAGCGATTTTGAAAGGACATGCGAAAAGATGAACTTCGGCCCGAGTACATGGCCACAGCGGTTGCTGTCTATGTTGCCGTGTGAGGCGGCGGAAGTAATCGCCAGACTGAGTGCATAGGATGCATATGAATATGCAAAAGTTAAGGCTAGTCTCCTGAAGAAATACCGCCTTTCAGCCGAAGCTTTTCGGCAAAGATTTAGGAGCACAGGCAAGAAAGATAGCGAGGGATATCCGGAGTTTGCATATAGCTTAAAGGCCAACCTAGTCGAGTGGCTAGCTGAAAAGCGCGGAAGCGTACGACAGCAGAGACATGATCATGGAATGCATGTGTCTAGAGCAGTTTTACAAAACCATCCCCCAAGCTGTGAAACTGTGGGTGCAAGACAGAGGGAATGTAAACACTGTGGAAAGGGCGGCTGAATTAGCCGAAGAGTACGCAACCCGTAGAAAGTTGAACGCCGAGGACGGAAACTTGGACGGTCGAAATAATGGACCGCGGAAACCATTTCCGTTCAAAAGGGGTTCGCAGACTAGACGATCGGAGCCTGTAGACATGGAGGAAAAGCCCGCAGAAAACAGCGAGGAGAAACTTAACGGAGAAACCGCAAAAAGGGAACAGAAAAGAAAATTCGAATCTTTTAGACCAATTCGCTGTTACAAATGCCACAAACTGGGGCATATAGCTGTAAAGTGCGGGAAGCCTAGCGTAGTTTTCTCCCACGTGGAGGAAAAAGACGAGAATATGGAACTTTTAAGTCCATATCTTCACGACCTGCAAGTTAATGGGAAACCATGCCGAGTGCTAAGAGACAGTGCCGCCACGATGGACCATCCATCCGTCTTACGTGACGGTAGATGACTTCACCGGAGAAGTGGCATGGATCAAACAGGTTGTAGAAGAACACAGCGTGTGTCTACCCATGGCCAAAGTCAAAATCAGTGGACCATTCGAGGAGCTAGACACTGAGGCTGCAGTTTCCAAATTTTTGTCACTGCAGTACCCTTACATCTTTTCGAATCGTTCGAATCAGTTACTGCGTGACAAAGGGCTTAAACTGGGAGAGGGCATAGTACAGGCATTGACGCGAGGCCAAGCTCGTAAAATATCGCGTCGCTTCCGGCTGAAAATGCACAAGCTCCTCCAGCGGAAACAGAAAAGGGGATAACTTCAATACCCGAATCCGAGCTAGGCTCGAGCGATGAAAAAACAGTTGAGGAAAGCCTGCCAGCTGACCAGTTCAATGAGAGCGTAGCACTAGAGTGTCAAAGTTCTAGCCTGCAGGAAGAGCAACCTGACGCACTCACAAGCGAGACAGGGTCGTTATTATCACCGGCCTCAAAGAACTTTGATCAGCTCTTACGTGTGGATAGAGAGTCACTGGCAGCCGAGCAAAAAAATGACGAGAGCTTAGCTAAATTACATGACACAGCTAAAAAAGGCATTGCTAGGCGCAACGTGACGATACAGGAGAGAGGAGGATTGTTGTATCGGCACTACAGAGATCGAAAGGGTAGGATTTTAGATCAGTTAGTCGTACCTACTAAGTACAGGGAGGACCTTTTGAGTCTCTGTCATGGAAATGGGTGGTCGGGCCACCTAGGCATAAACAAATCAAAGGAAAGATTGCTTATGGAATACTACTGGCCTGGCTGTTTCAAAGACGTAGAAAACTTTGTAAGATCATGCGACGCCTGCCAGCGTTCTGGTAAACCAGGAGAGACATGGAAAGCATCACTGAAGGTAGTGCCCTTAATAACAGAACCTTTCAGACGACTTGTAATGGACACGGTAGGGCCTCTTCCAAAAACAAAATCGGGCTACTGGTACTTGTTTACCATGCTGTGTCCGGCTACCAAGTTTCCAGAAGCAATCCCTTTGAAAGAGCTCAGCTCCACCGAAGTAGTAGACGCGCTTTTGACAGTGTTTGCACGAGTTGGGTTTCCAGCCGAAAATCAGGCAGATCAAGGGTCAGTTTTCACGAGCGCACTGACTTCCACATTCTTGCAAAAGTGCGGGGTAAAGTTAATACACAGTTCTGTCTATCACCCTCAGTCAAACAGTCTAGAGAGGTGGCATTCGGTGCTTAAGCGAGTTTTGCGTGCGCTGTGTTACGAGCACAAGGAGGACTGGGAGAACTGTCTGCCGGCAACTTTGTTTGCTTTGCGAACGGTTCTACATGAAGCGACAGGGTTCTCGCCAGCAGAACTAGTGTATGGGAGGACACTCCGTTCTCCACTGAGAATTTTAAGAGAGATGTGGGAGAAAAGAGGGGAGAGTCCAACAGTGGTTGAATACGTGCTAAAATTGCTGGAACGGCTAAGCGCAACCCAAGAACTAGTCGGAAAGAACATGGGAGTAGCTCAAAAGAACGCCAAATTCTATTACGACAAGAATGCGAGGCTTCGTACGTTTAACGCCGGAGACCAGGTAATGATCCTCAAACCTTCAAGAAAGCACAAGCTTGAAGTTCACTGGGACGGGCCCGTTAAAGTGTTGCACAAACTTTCAGATACTAACTATGCTCAGAGAATGCCCGGTCGCAGGAAGGAAGTGGAGATATGTCACTGTATAATTTGATGAAGCCGTATGTAGAGCGGAGCGGAGTCGTTAACTATACCATCAAAGAGCAGGATGGCACTAGTACCAAGTTTAAGGAGTATAGGGCGACCTCCAACTCTGACATCGGCCTAGAAGAAGTAGTAGAACACTCGGTAAGCTCGCACGCTCTAAGACCCGAGCAGCTAGATGAGCTAAAAGAGGTGTTAGGGGAATACATCGACAGGTTCAGCGATCGGCCAGGTAGAACCGAACTAATAACGCATGAAATAGAGCTGACATCAACGGAACCAATAAGATCAAAGCCTTGCAGGGTGTCTCCAAGACAGAGAGAGATTATGGAGGCAGAGATACAGCGCATGCTAGAGTTGGGAGTTATTGAGCCCGCTGAGAGTGACTACACGTCACCGCTAATACTGGTAGAAACCCCTAACAAGGACCCTCGTCCGTGTCTTGACTACAGGAAGTTAAATGCCATCACTAGGGATCAGCTGTACCGGATACCCAACATTGAGGAACGAATTGAAAGAGTTAGCGCTGCTAAATACATTTGAACTATAGATCTCGTGCGGGGGTACTGGCAAGTTCCCGTTTCAGAAAGTGCCAGCCGCTATGCCGCATTCATCTCACCTGTAGGCACTTTTCGCCCTCTCGCACTCAGCTTCGGGCTGAAGAACGCGCCGTTTAGCTTCTCCAAGTTAATGGATATTGTCCTAAAAGACTTGCAGGAGTTCGCCTTGCCCTATCTTGATGATGTAGCAATTTTTTCGGACAGCTGGGAACAACACGTATCGCACCTCAAACAGGTGTTCTCACGGTTGAGAGAAGGCGGCTTAACGATGAAAGCGGAAAAGTGTAGGTTTGGTTGTTCGCAGGTTACTTATCTGGGCCATGTTGTCGGCCAGGGCATGAGACGGCCGGTCGAGCTGAATATAGCTACGATTGGAGAATTTTCTCAGCCGCGCACGAAAACAGACCTTCGTTCATTTTTGGGACTTGTAAGGTACTATCAACGGTACATTCCGAATTACTCGCAAACGGCAAGTCCATTACCGGACGCCCTACAAAAGGGAGCACCGAGTAACGTACACTGGGATAAGGACAAAGAGAACGCTTTGCAAAGTTTGAAAACGCTATTGGTTTCTCGTCCTGTGCTTTGCGCGCCAGACCACACAAAGGAATTCTGAGTTCAATGCGACGCAAGCGACAGAGGTATGGGCGTGGTACTTAGTCAGGTCGGCGAGGATAACGAGGAGCATCCTATCCTCTATGCCAGCCGTAAACTAAATGTAAGAGAGGAAGCCTACAGCGCTTCAGAGAAGGAATGCGCTTGTTTAGTTTGGGCCGCCCAGAAGTTGTCGTGTTACTTGTACGGAGCGAAGTTCATCTTCGAGACCGACCACTGTCCTCTGACGTGGCTCAATCAAATGTCACACAAAAATGGCCACTTGCTCCGATTGAGCCTCACTCTCCAAGAGTACAACTTCTCCGTTAGATATAAGAAGGGAAAGTTGCATAGCAATGCGGATAGATTGAGCAGGCTAATTTGAATTCTGCGTTTGAGTGTCCCGCCTAAACTTTAGGGTTACTAATGTTAATTTTGTTAAGCCAAGAAGATCCCCTCTCATTTAGCAGGATTCCCTCCATGATTGCTGAATTTGTCAGCACGAAATTGCTTCAGAAATTGGCATAGCGAAATGCAGCATTTTTTTTTGTTTCTGCACTTATGTTTTCTTTTTTTGAAGCCTAGCGGGTCTAAAGTGAGAGCCAAGGTACGTCATCTCGGCGCAGAGCCGTGTTGTGGGGTTCATTTTGCAGCTGCCTGTCCTTGTTGGATGTTTTGGGGCGGTGACAACATTGCACAAGTGGTTACTGCGAGCCAAGACATCACCCCCTGGCCACCAGCCGTTTTCTTCCTGCCCAGCGGTTATCTGCGCTAGACAGTCGAGATTTTCCGGGCCATGGAGGCGCTGTTAAGAACGGCCAGCTGCAGTGCAAGTTTGCCACCCAGTTACGACTATGCCGGCAACATTCCGGGAGCGTCGCCGCCAACCTCTAGCCGCGGCGTGACTAAATCGACTTTGTGTCGGGGAACAATACGCGCATCCTCCACTCTCCGTCGCTTCAGCTAGGATGCGTTGTGACTGAAGGAGTTCGACGAAGCAGGCTTTGTGCTGAAACCGCCACCAACCTCTAACCTCATCGCCGTTGTGACGGAATGAGTTCGGCGGGCCAACTATTGTTACCAAACTCCCCAACGCGGACCTGATCTGCTACGGGTGCGCGAGTTGCCGCGGGAACGCCGTTTTGCGCTCCTTCCCACGCACCGACCAAGACGCAAGACAACGCGCTACGCGGAACGGCTCCGAGTTCTAGGAAATTCGTTTGGTGTCGGTTTCGGACCGTAAACACGTGTGTGTGTGCATGTGTGTGTGTAAGCCATCCTGCGGAGAGGCGGCTAGTTTGCGATGACTAAACGAACGTTCGCATCACCTTGTATCGCGGGCGGACCGAGTGTTTAAAAACTGCTGTTGTGCGGATGCTCGACACACTTTTCTTAAGCAGTCATGTTGGACTGAGACTCTCTCTCAAGCAGTCATGTTAGACTGATGCACTTTTCTCAAGCAGTCATGTTAGACTGATGTACTTTCTCAAGCAGTCATGTTAGACTGATATAAATACTCTAAATAAACCCATATTCCTCATTCTCGATGAGAAGCAGTCCATCCCTTCATCAACGTCCTCAGCGTGGATAAGTTGGACGACGGCATGGGCCAGCTACCTTCGAATTCATGCCGGACTCCAATCTTGACAACGAATCACGAGCGATGGGATTGAGCCCCCAATCATAACATTCCTCGTGACGACCAATGTCATCTCAATTGATGATTGTAGGGGCCAAGCTTATGATAATGCGAGTAATATGTCAGGAAAATACAAAGGACTGCAAGCTCAAATCAAACACCTGAACGAATTGGCAGTCTACGTTCCCTGTGTTGGTAATTCACCGAACTTAGTTGGCGAGTGTAGCGTTGACAGTTGCCTTGAGGCAGTCAAGTTTTTCACTGTAATTCAGAGACTGTATGTGTTCTTTGCTGCTCACCTAAGCGATGGAGGTATGTTTTGGACAGCATGGGCGGAACGGGCCAGCAGCTTGTTTTGAAAAGTCTCTCTGAGACCATGTGGTCAAGACACGTTGAATCATGTAAGGCCATTCTGAAAAATTTCAATGCAGTCTTGTGTTGCCTTGAAGCTATATCAAAGAACGAGGAAGAAAATGGTGACACTATAGGAACGAAGCACACTCTCTCTTCAAGAAAATGACAAAACTAGACTCTGCATTCATGGCGATTTTCTGGAGTGATATCTTGGAGAGCTTTGACAAAACGAGCATAGCACTTCAGAACCCAGGCCTAGACATTTCAACTGCTGTAGACCTGCTGAGCTCTATAGAACTCTTTGTTAATTCTTTGCGACCTCTCTTTGATACCTTCGAAGAGAGAGCACGCACGCTAACTACCAATCAACGTAATATCAGGGTGAAGGCAAACGCATCGTTTTCAGTAAGCACCCGGATGGAAAAAGCGATAGTGCGCTACAAGGTAGAAAATGAGTTTATCGTAGAGACCTATAATGTTGTACTTGACAGCCTATAGGCTCTGCTTCGCGAGTGCGAAAGGCTGCTTACACTGAACTCTGCGAAAGGTTTGGATTCTTAAAATTGCTGACAGAAGTTGGGAGCGGGGCCTCTCTAGCACAGGAGGCTGAGAAGTTGGTGAAAACCTACAAAAATGATTTAGAGCCAGCATTTTCGGCTGAAATCGTTCAGTTTGCGAACTTTCTGCACAACTCTATGCGCCAGGACACGAGTCCCCTGGGAATAATGAAGTTTCTGCACGAAAGAGAGCTATTAATGTGTTTCCGAACCTTTCTATTGCTTTGCGAATGTACTTAAGCATACCCGTGGCAAACTGTGAGACCGAACGATCGTTTTCCAAGTTGTCGCTGATAAAAAATCGCCTCCGTTCGAGCCTCCTTGACGACAAGGTGAACTCGCTTGCTATCACGTACATTGAAAGTGACCTCCTCCGCGATCTATCCTTCGAACAGACTATATCTGACTTTTCCAAAGCGAAGGCGCGAAAGATGCCATTTTAAAAGAGGACTGTTTGCGCTATACATGAATAGTTCCAATAAGTTCGTTGTATCGCCTCCAAGTTGCCAATGAAACGTTGAGCAGTGTAATTCAATATATGCAAATCTTCGTTGTTCGTCTCTTGTTTGTTCTTGTGATATTTAGCGTGCTTATAAAGAACTGTATTCTTGTTGTTTTTGATAGTGCCACGTTTATTTGGTGTCGTCCTTGCTTGGGGGGGGGGGGTCTTACCTTTAACGAAAATATTTTCAAATACTGTTTTGTAATTACTGTTGGTAATTTTCATCTGTATTCTAGTGCATCTTTATGGTGTTTGTATTGCCTTAAGTATTGTATATATCTATTGCATATTTATAGAGTAACGTGTATAACGATTACTGCAGTCTGATGCTTGAATTTTAATAAAGAATGTTTTGGATACAACCATGCGTTTCCTCACGGGATTAAACTTAGTGATGCAAACAAAGCTATAGCTTCAGAAGGATCGACATCTGAGCTGTGTTGTCTTTCCTACGTTCTTGTTCGTCTTGAGTGCATTAAACTTTCCCTTAAAGCCTAGCTTTTGCTGAAAACAGAATGCAGATTAATCAAAGTGAACATATGTGTTGGTGCTTACAACAGCACGCGTTTACGCAAGTTTTGTTGTTTTCCTTGTAATAATAACAATAGTAATAAACACGTTGATCGCACTTCGTTCTTTTTAATTTGGTGGAATTAAAATGAAACATGGCATATTTCCAGTAGCGTAGCAGGCGACAGGGTGGGGGGGAGGTCAGTATAGGGAAAGGGGGCCTGCATGCGCATTAGCCCAGGGCCCCCATTTTTCTTCATCCGGCCCTGGTTCCCCGCGTGCGGTTGCAGCACCTGGCACCTCCACCAGTGTCGCAACGTCAGAAACAGGGGTCGTAGAGCGCTTTTGAGGAGGCACAGCGGCGGATCGCCTTTTTAATTCCGAGTGCAACTGCGATTTCTTCTTCGCTGCGCCTTGACAAAAACGGTCATGCCTACTCGCGTTGTCCTCTTCTTCATCGGAGTACTGGCGCGGCAATATATCGTTTGCGAATAATTCCTCCAACCGAAATTTCAATTTCTGGAGCGACGACTCGCTATGGAAGGTAGGAAGTATCTGAGAACCAAAATTCGTGATGCGGTAGTAGAGTTTTGTGCACCTGATTCACCGAATTGATGTTCGCCCTGTCTCTCTCAATAAGTGCACTTGCTAATGGGTGCCCTTTGTGCTGCACTGAAACGCAAAAGTAGTGTTGACAGGTTTCAACCGTCCTTATAAGAACAAATGTAGGATGACGTGCCTCTGCAAGTACTAAGGAACTTGAGGTTGTTCGAGGAACACCTATGCATGCTCCAAGGCTCCTAGCTATTAATCGTTGGAGTCTCTCTTCAGAAGAACGGGAGATTCCATGCGGAACAGGTAAAGAATATGCCATCTCTTGCTTTATAACTGCATTATGTACTTTTAGTAAGAATGAAACCGACCCTCCCCATGTAGTGCCTGCTACACGGCGAAGAACATTTACTATTGAGTTTATTTGCACTTCGAGGGCTTTAATGTGAGAATGTCAAGAATGTTGCCTGTCTGGTATAACCCCCAGAAATTTGTGTTGCTTACCATGTCTAAAGGTTGTGCCTCAAGGCACAGCTGAAAATCCTTCAGATATCCTCTGGTGAAAGGCAACACAGCCGCCTTACGGTATGCCCAGTTCCATTCCTCTTTCCTTTAATAATTTGTCCGCAATGTTTAGGCCTTGCTGCAAAGTTAATTGAACAAGGCTGATACTTGAACCAGAGGCCCAAATACAAACATCATCCGCATATATAAGGTAGTGTAGTGCAGGTGAAAATCTCCGCCGTAAATCCGCCATCACACAATTAAAGAGAAACGGACTTAAAACACTGCCTTGCGGGACTCCTTGAATAATATTATGACAGGAACTTTTTCCTTCGCTTGTTTGAATAAAGATTGATCTGCCATTCAAGAAGTTGGATATCCACTGTAGCGTCTTCCCAGAGACTCCCAGTTCTAGCAGGCCACACAATATGTGAGCGTGGCTGACTGTTGGCTATTGTGAAATTTCCCCTAGCTGGCTCGAGTTCAACATAAGTCACGATATCCAAAATTGCATCCATGGTGCGTCGCCAACTTCGAAATCCTGTCATTAGATCGGGAAGTGCTTCTGTTTGCTCACACCACCATTGCAGCCTAGTGTCAATCATTTTCTCCTTGACCTTGCGCAAGCAGCTCGTCACACTCACAGGACAAAAAGACTCAAGAGAAAGAGGTGTTTTGCCAGGCTTCAATACCGGTATCACACGTGCCGTTTTCGAAGAGTCAGGGACAGACTCCTTTTTCCACAAGTCATTAATTCCAAAAGCGCCAATCGAGCATTACGTCTCATGTTTTGCAACATACCGTATATTATGAAATCTGAACCTGCAGCAGTCTTTGTTTTACAAGACGCAAGTGCACATTTTCGCTCAATCGCAGAGGATTCATAGTCTAATAGTACATGATGCCACTGAGAACACGCAAGAGCTTTTTCTTTTGCTATTTCAACTGAGCATTGAAACTCAGCACTAGTAATATATACGTTTGTTCTAGTTATAACTTTGCAGAATTCCTCAGCAATCACTAATTCTGAAGTATCTGGCTATTGCGAGAGCACGAAATGGTTGTGTTTGAACAACAGGGCCGCTTAATGCCCGAATAGTCATCCTTACGGAACGGGTGTCAGGGGAGACAAGGTATCGCAAAATTCACGCCATCTTTTTTCCCTAATTTTTGCACTCGTCTCCACATGACTGAGTGGATTCGCTGTGAATTTCTATACGCTTTTATGTTTTCATTCTGGCGATAAGCTATTTCTGCTCTTCTTCTTACGGCTCTCAAATGTTCATATTCTCCACCAACTGATGTGTACTCGTCAGGAACGGGCACTTGTTTCGTACACATTATCATTGTTTCTTGTATCACTGATGTGAGTTTCTCTACGCCAGCTACACAATCCACTAGACTGGACAAGTGTTGACCAAAGAGCTGCCAGTTTGTTATATCCACGTATCTTCGTTTCGCAGTACTTTTTAATCGCGGATGTGATATAAGAATTGGGAAGTGATCGCTTCCACGTGTTTCTGCGTCTGTTGTCCACCCAGCTTCGGTAACAACATCATTAGAGCACAGTGTTACGTCTATGCAACTGGAACAGCGATATCAACGCATGAATGTCACAGACCTATCATTCAATACTGACAGATTGCATCTTTCCGCTGCGCATTGAACGATATTCCCGCGGGGATCACTGTGATTACTCCCCTATTTTAGGTTGTGTGCGTTAAAGTCCTCACATATGATAATGTTTGCTTTTGTGATGCTAAAAATATTTACCAAATGATCAATCGTAATACGACTCCATGCTTGCAGGTATATGCTTACGACTGTTACACATATTTTAGCGAGATATACTTTGCAGGCTACATATTCAGGAAAATCTGAACTGCTTGATTGAATGAGGTGAGAGGGCAAATCTTTTCGAACGCAGGGCATTGTTCTACTGTTTCCAGATGGACGAGAGGATTTATGTATTATGCAATTAGCAAGACGGAAGTCGTAACGTACTCCAGCCTCTTGTATGTACAGCACAAGAAAGCTGTATTAAGCAACTAACTTGCGAAAATCATCAGATTTTGATCGAAGGCTATTAGCGTTCCACTTAAGTATTACACTGTCTTTGCTACTGCTGGTGAACCTGAACGCACACGTACTAATAACCTGACATCTTGCGTTGACTCTGACTTCGTGTCAGAATTTGGTGTTTTATTAATGTTGCTAACCCTGAAAACTAAAACATACCCGGACTCAATAACATCCCCAAAATATTCTTCGTTATGCGAAAAATGCTACGTTTCTTTTCATAATATTTCGCACATCTCTTTAGCATTCGCACATCTTTATCATTCCATTGCTAAAGTGCCATCTGACTGGCGAACGGCGCGCGTCGTTGATGTCTTTAAAAAGGGTGACTGTTCGGCGCTTACTAATTTAGACCCATATCACTTACATCATCGTGTTGTAAGATGCTTCAGCACATCATCGCAAATTTTATAACTAAGTATTGAAACGGGAAAGGCATGTTTTCCCCTCTGCAGCACGGTTTTAGGAAAGGGCTTACCATTTACCACAGTCACACAGTTGGTAATGGTTCATTCTTTTGCGAGTATCCTAGATAAAGGAGGGCAGGCTAATTTAATATTCCTAGATTTTAGTAAAGCGTTCGACCTTGTTTCACATACTAAGCTCATTCAGGAACTTGAATTTATAGGTCTCCCCCCCCCCCCATTCCTAATTTATTGGGTTTCAGTATACTTAACGAGCCGCACGCAGTTTCATCATACCTTGCTGGTGAAGCAGCGCACTGACACAGACACAGTGAAGACACACAAGAAAAGACGACAATCGCTGCACTCGCAACTCGCTGCACTCGAGTTTCGAATGCAGCGAGTGTCGTCTTTTCTTGTGTGTCTTCACTGTGTCCGTGTCAGTGCGCTGCTTCACCAGCAAGGTATGATGATTACTTACCAACTAGCCCAACTTTCCACTTTACCGCACGCAATTTGTTGTTATTGACGGTTTAGCTTCTAGCCCATTACCGGTTTCTTCGGGCGTCCCTCGAGGAAGCTTTCTCGGATCCTTATTATTTTTACTTTATGTTAATGTTGACGCAGTTGGAACAAGCAGTTCAAGTCAGGCTTTTGTGGATAATTGTATTCTGTTCACTAAGACTACGGCCCCCAGTGATCAGTTACATCTAAATAATAACCTAAACAGGCCATTTGAATGGTGCAGCCGAATGTAGCTGAAGCGTAATGATGATAAAACTGTTTTTCTGAAGCTATAGACTGTTTTTTCATTGGCGCCACCGCATTGCTACGCAGTGGCGCCATTTTCGGGCGTCCCTTGGCAGTCATCATGCTGGCTTGGGCGAGCGCTCCGTTTTGCATGGCAGGTATACGCCTCGTGCACCGCCTATAGAGGCGCCACTGAAAGCCACCTAGCGGACGCTTCCAACCGTATCGCCGGCACGTTTTCACTGTGCCGGCGTGCACGGCGCGTATCTCGGCGGTAGTTTCTGGCGTTTCCTTTCGCGCTCGTGCGGTCGATTTAGGAGACGTGGCGTCTTCTCTGTGGAAAACGGTTCTGTGAGACGTACTGAAGTGGTTTAAGCTGGCATGGCCGCACTTTGTGTTGGCGTTGAGGTGGGCGGAGCACGCAGCGCGATGTGTGCGCACGTGTTAGAGTCTACAATCAGCCTCTGATACCTATTTTGTATTTCTGAAAATTCCATGGACTAATGTGACTTTATAGCAGTGTTCTCCTGTGGTTCTAAGCTGCGATTCAGGAGCAATGAAAGATGCGCGACGATTGTAACAGCGTAGGTACCGTTCTGCCACGGTAGAAGTTGTGCTGTTATTCTTTGACAAGCGTTCAAACTGTTAGCCGTAGATTGCGTGACTAGTTGGTTCGGTGGACGTGGTTTCCACCCATGAAGAAAATAGTCTTGGTTAGTAATAATAGCACACTTTACACAGTGAATTAGGCTTGTCCAGCAAAACTTCCGTTTACGAACTGCGCGAGCGTTCGAAGCAGTGGCAGATGTTGGACTAGAGATATCTTTGGCCGATATAGTGCGTGGTCCAAGCATGGGACATCACCGTTTATAGATCTATAAACGTTGTACGGCATGACCATGCGAGGTCTTACTGCGGTGTTAGCCAGTTTTCAGTTTTTTTTTTTTTTTGAGAAAGAGGATGATAACCGATTTTCTTTTTTTTTTCGGTTTTGTTCAATCCCGTTCTCTACGTCGCACTCAACCGTATTACGGAAATTTTGTCCTCACAAATAGCTGTCGCATGTCGCATTCTTTTTATGCGATCCCTGTCGGACATTATGGCTTTACAGGGCAAGAAAGGCAATCGCGAAGCACATAGCTTTATATGTATCATGCTGGGTTCACCAATAATAATAATAATATTTGGGGTTTTACGTGCCAAAACCACTTTCTGATTATGAGGCACGCCGTAGTGGAGGACTCCGGAAATTTTGGCCACCTGGGGTTCTTTAACGTGCACCTAAATCTAAGCACACGGGTGTTTTCGCATTTCGCCCCCATCGAAATGCGGCCGCCGTGGCCGGGATTCGATCCCGCGACCTCGTGCTCAGCAGCCCAACACCATAGCCACTGAGCAACCACGGCGGGTGGGTTCACCAACTGCAGTGATTACTGTGTTAAGCAGCGCCATCGGCCTCATACAGGAGGCTAGCGTATAGACATATAATAGTGATTTAAAGTCTACTAGACTTGAAATCACTGAGAACGATGCCGGTGTATCACGATTGTTTGAAAGCGCCTGGCGCTTAGACGTTTCGGGGTTGCCTTAGGTTGGCCGTACGCGAGCACACGCTCTTATGTTTTAGTTCTACGCCAAGCTATCAGACATTGAGGAAATTTTCCATATCGTGGCAATAAAGACGCCGGTTCTCTTCGTTGAATTAAAACCGATACACCCAAAATAGTTCACAACACACACACACACCACGGCTGTTGATGCGCATCACATGGGGCCCTATAACGTAAAACTATTTCAATATGTTTTTATTCCAATCTCCTGACGTCAAATTTGTGTAACCGCCGACGCAAGCATCGGGCGGTCACCCGCAGGGTTGTTTGAACAGACCAATCAAACGCTCTCCTTGTTAATAGGAGGTCACTTTTGTTTGCTTGAAAAACGAATAACATTGCCTACACTGAGCGGTTTGTCTTATCTAATTGGCAGACAAGAGGCGAGGAGCACACTCAAGTGGAGAGGCAATCGATGGGGCCGAGCCACTGCACCGAATATCGATAACCGGATGAAGACGGTGGTGCCGCCTGGTCGGCGGAAACGTGTATGGAGGGGCTTTACGGGCGGTCACCCGTCGGGTTTTCTGAACAGACCAATCAAACGCTCTCCTCGTTCATAGGAGGTCACTTTTGTTTGCTTGAAAAACGAATAACATTGCCTACACTGAGCGGCTTGTCTTTTCTAATTGGCTCACAAGAGGAGAGGAGCACGCTTAAGTGGAGAGGGATTGGATAGGGCCGAGCCACTGCACTGAAAATCTATAACCGGATGAAGAGGGTGGTGCCGGTGTCTGCGATTGGTCCGCTTTCCCTTACTTAGCTTGCGGTGCTCGTCGACAATCGCGGCGGCATGCAAAGGCGGCATAAGAATGACGCTAAAACGGATCCTCAGCAAAGGAGAGTTGGCAGAACGAGGTCGTAAACGGGCCGAAAGTGTTCGAAAATGTTACACGGCCTCGTAGAAAGTTTTATTACACGCAAATAAACCCATGCTCTTCGACAGGTGCGAGTAGCCAGCGCCTGAGCGATCGGCGGCAGCCATCTTTTATTCCTTTCGGAACGGGGCAGCCTGCGGCTATTCAGAAGGAAATTCAGTTTTGTTCGGCATGTTAATGCATTTCTATCGCGTACACGTCACTTTGACGCGTTGAGTTTTTGCGGTTTTCTGACGTCGCGTGAGAGGCAGGTGAAGTGGGCGCAGCCCGAAAACTTTTGACCAATGGCCGAGGGCTAATGGCGAAGAAGCGTCGAATCAGAAAGAACTATTTTTCTTTTGTTCGGTCAAATCATGCATAATTCGTGTGTACACGTTATATCAGATGGGGAGCTATCGCGGTTATCGTGACGTCGCGTGACAGACAGGTGAAAGGGGGGTGGTCCAAAAAGTTTTTGACCAATCGCGGAAGGCTGATTGCAAAATTTGAATAGAAAAGTTCGGAATAGTTTTACGTTATAGCGCCCCTGATTGCAGAATTGGAATAGAAAAGTTGGAATAGTTTTACGTTATAGCGCCCATGTTTGCGCCCCCAAGAGATATATTTTCTGCAAATTGTAGTTACAGATGCACCGAGAGGCTACACACTGGTTCCTCGACGACCTTGTATGCACAGACATGGCGTTAATTTCAGAACCCACGATATAAAACACCTCTAAATCGTTCCGCAGCACTCCACAGCTAAACTAGAACTCAAGCAGCGCCGCGCCGGATCGCACAAGCCAGAGAGGAGGAAAGGCTCGCCGCGCACCCTTTCCTCCTCGCCCGATGAAACGGTGTATAGCTAAAGGAATCGCTTTTCCTTTCAGCACAATCTTCCGTCTAATTCATGTTGACGAATTCAAGTATCTAGGTGTGGCTATAACCAGAAACCTCAGTTGGAACTTGCATATCTCTAAGCATTTACGATTCAGAATTTCGTAAACTTTGTCTTCTAAGGCGTAAACTAGCGCATGCTCCTGCCAAAACTTAGCTTACTCGTCCACCAAGAGACCTAAACTGGAATACGTGTGCATTGTTTGGGACCCTTACACAAAAACGAACATTGACGCACTCGACACGATAAAGCCCAAAATTGTTCGATCGATTTTTTCAAAATATCGACAAACAGACGAATGAAAGTACACAGCATTCAAACGTTCCGGACAAACAGACGAATGAAAGTACACAGCATTCAAACGTTCCGGACACGGCGTAAAATTAAGATTGAAGTTTCTTTTTACTTGAAAGCAACCACCTAAGTATACGTAGGCCTTGTAACTTCGAGACGACCGAGGCAACAGCATAGAGTAATATAGTAAATGGCAACATCTCGACCACTCATTAACTCCATACAACCCCAGAACTAACACATTTAAATACTCGTTTTACCCCCGAACAATAAGTGACTGGAACAAACTACCACCAGCCTTAGCAGGGTACATTAAAGCTATTGAACTTGTTCAGTTAAAATACACCTGTGTGGTTCCTTGTCTATAATTACGCAGTTGGCGCGTGTTAGTGCTGTTTTATTGACTATTGTTTATGGTTATTGGATTTCTATGTTTCCTTTCTGCCCGATGTGTTTATATTGAATCACTTGTTTCTGTCCTTATATTCCTGTTGCATGTATGTTTATAACTGATACGTTTTTGTTTGTTTTTTCTATCATTGCTAAATGGCCCCTCCTGCTTGGGCCTATCAAGGCCTGTAGTATTATGTAAATAAATAAATAAATAAATAAATAAATAAATAAATAAATAAATGAGGAAATCGGATGACTCAGTTCAGTTTTTAAAATAACCAAAAACAGATGTCGGGATATTTCAAAGCTCAGTCGAGGCAATATCGAAACCAAGCGCGTCATGCTGCTACGTCAGATGGCAAGTCCCCTTGAAGAAGTGTGGGACGAAGTTCGAATGAGGACATGTCGCGGCAAATCCTAACACGGCTCATCCTGCCGCACATAGCGCGCCGTATCAGTGCCTGCCGCGACTGGCCGAGACGTTTCATTACAAACTTTGCCGCGCTAGTCGCCACGGTGCATTTCCGTTTGAAATCATATATGGTAACGGGGCAGCCCTTTCTGCACTCCCGGGACCGGCTTTCTGCGTTTCGATATTGCCTGGTTTTACCGTTGAAATTCGATTAATATCTAGAATTAGGTGGGGTTTTCAAGATTTTTAGAAAAATTAGGGTGCATTAAAATGTGTTTACCTCCAAATTTGCCATTTAAACATGCTCCCAAGGCATTAAAAAAAGTTAATGATTGAATTTTTGTTAATTAGACTTCTCAAGCTCGCGTTATTAGTGCAAATTATATGTCTTTCTCTCCTAGGAACTCCTGTTAAAACGCCGGGGTTTCTGCGCTTATACTGTTGTTATCAAAAATATGTATGGTCTGAAAAAACAAGACCCTGCATATATTTCATGACGACGTTGTGGAATAAACGTCTGAGAGTAGCGCTTGTCCCGTGTCTACCACCCTTGTGTTTTGTGCTGGGTCTGTTTTGTGCGCTCGCTAACCATGTCATGTGAAGTACGAGGGCGAATCAGGAAGTCTTTGCCCCTATTTTTTTAGCCATATTACGGCTGTAAATGCGAAGTTAGCATATCAATTCCCAGTGGTGGACCTTTCTTGATTGATTGATTGAAACATTTATTAGCAAGGATGGCCCGTGGCTTAAGATAGGGGTAAGGGATCAAGTGAAAGGAAGGATGCCCGACTCCTTAGCAAAGGACAGCAAAGCGTTAATCTGCCTCTTTCATTTTCCTGTGCTGCCCTCTGCCGCTCGCCGCTGAAAAGGTTTTGGAAGGGTCCCGGGGCTTTCGTCAGTTGATTTGTGTACCTGCGCCCACGTTGAGTGCGCATCGGTCTTGCGTTTCGTGGATCGCGAATCATCATTAATGGCTTCTTCGGGACAGTATGTCGTTCCTGAAGCCATGTAGCACTCAATGACTACTGGGTGAGCAGGCCTGAGTGCGCTGTTCTGCAAACAGTGCGACCGATAAAGGCACGCTGAGTTCCGTTTGGCGGCACGGCTGCCTTGGGATTTGTCACTGATTTCTGCACTTGGACATCACTTTTTGTATTCTTTTTACACATTTAGATGTTTCGCATATTCAAAAAAATCTGCGAGCGCAGCCTTCTGCGTCGGATTTATTAAAGCGGTGCACTTGTTTACATCGACATCTACAGCCGTAGGTCGTTGCCATTGTCAAATATTGTGGAAAAGGTCCATTGCTCATATTAAATAGTGTCAAAATGTAGCAAAACATGCATATCTGCGCATATGTGCCATGTTGTTACACCCTCAGACGCGTCAATATGAGCGGCCGAACCACTTAAACAACGGCAACTGTGATCCAGATACATATATTACGGGCTGTTAACACATTCTCGATTTTCTTTAACTCCATCATACTTACAGTTTTCGCGTGCCATTGAGCATTATTAGAGAAAACTGTGCTCGCATAAGTGCTCATTTGTAGGCCATTTTGTTCTCTCACGAAAACGCGTGGATGCCATCGCTCACACGGCGTTGGTATAAATGAGCGAGGCGGTTGTTTATGCTGCTGTATACCGAATACACCGTCTCTTGTTTGCCGCTTGGTACAGAGGCAAACAGTGCATCTCCGAAATTGAGAAATGTGTCGGCAAAGCAACACGTACAGGCCCACCCACATACGTAGCGAATGCGGCCGACAGCCTACAGGTACGGTGACGTACAAATATTGGCACAGCGCTGTGTCGCCGCTTACCGCTTATTGTGTACGCGCCGTGCGAAGTGAAGTGTAGCTGATTTCAAATCGCTAAAGCCATAGTTGAACTATAAAAGTAGTTTCGTTCGACCTAACTGCTTATATTTCAGCTCAGGTCCGCCGGTAGCGAGTGCACGAACTCGACGGCGTCAGGTTAACCTTCGCTGAACAGGATCGACATTAGCTCAACCTTCGTGGACACGGCTTGAGAGGGTTAAAGCTTGTGCATTTCGACTTGGTACGCGTGCTTGACTAATTGTGAGAACGATTAATTATATATACAAGTGAAGACGCTGTGGCTATTGTGTTGTCGGTTCGACGGCCGATCGCGCAGGGTTCGGCCGAACGATGGTGGGCACGCTGATTTTGCCGGCGCCTTCGACAAGAAAGCCTGTCGCAGTACAACTCGCGCTCGTCGGTTGCGTCGTTGTCGACCTGGTATACTACAAAGGTTTCAGTGACGCACAATAGTCGGTCAATCATTGGTGTGAGCGTCTTCTCGGTCTCGTATCGACCCAGTGTTACCGGGTCTTACGAGTACGTGCAGTATGGAACGCGCTGCCACCACCAGCAAGTGAGGACCGATGCTGCAAAAAGACTTCGTTAGCAACGTGACCTACTTAACAATAATGTGTCGCCTAAGTGTAACGCACGGTTTTTTCGTTAAATTAGCGAGTCATTCAAGAAAGGCGGCTCAATGTGGCTCACGGTGCAGTCCAGACAACTCAGATGATGCCCTGGCCGGTTTATCTTTTAAAGTGGAGTTGCGGTCTTACGCTACGCACGTTTTCGGCACCGCACCGAAGGAAGGAAGGAAAAACTTTATTGCTCTATTTACACCTTTCAGCGGCTAACAGAAGTCATCATGACGCACCGACGTCGAGATACCAGTAGAGTTTCAACGCGGTACACGGCATGAGTGTTTGCAGCAGCGCGCGTCCGAGGGCTTTTTTTTTTTCGGGGGACTTCCTGGCGCGCGGCCACGCGCGCGACCCTTCCAAAACGTTTCGCGACTAATCCGCTAGGGCAGGGCGCATGCGCCGTCGCACCATGAAAAAGGCGGATTCTTCTGGTGGCATCTGCTTGCGGTGCGACCTAAAGCCCCTCCATACACGTTTCCGCCGACCAGGTTAAGTACCGCCAACCTTCCCTCCTCCTCCGCGCTCCTCTCCCACTCACCCCCTTAGCTTCCGGCGGCAAGCGGAACATACGTAGCTGCAGCTTCCTGTTCCGAGTGGAAGTGACGCTTTGTTCTTTAGCGTTGTTTACTTTCGCGTCGCTGGAAAGGCTTTAATTGCACGAGCTGCGGTTGAAACTGTGAATGCGATTCCATCCAAGAACCACCGCCTACTGTAACCAGCAATCTGCTCGTGTTCGCTGCTTCGCGTCCACCTGCGACGGGTTGTGGCACGAGCGACAACGTACAGTGGAATGTAGTGCCTAGGCGCTTGGAGACCACTGCCGTTTTTCGTGCATTTGGAAAACAGCGACCGCGAACCACTACTTCAGCGGAATACACAGCTTGTCCCCTTTGCATTATTCTTATGGGGACTGCCACAGCTCTGCTAAGCACGCGCGGGTGTCTCACCATCGTCCAACAGCAGTCAACGCGGAAATTCCCGCAGCGCAACTCCAGGAAGCGGAAACGCCGGAACTGGAAATTTTTAAACCGGAAATGCCGGAAGCGGAAATACCGGAACCGGATTAGGTGTGAGGGGAAAGGCGGCGCACAACAAAGGTTGTCGCTACTTAAGAAAGCGGCGGTGGCGCGTGGATGTAGGGGTGGCGCGTGGATGTAGGGGCTTTAAGGCATCCATTACACCGGATGTTCTGAGCAAGTGGAGAGGAGCACAAGTGGAATGCCCCAACTGCCCTGCGATCAACGTCGATCTCAAACATCTGATCTGGTCCTGTACTGTCCCAGCCAGCCTCACGGACAATCACACCCGACCTCTAAAGGTGGCATCGTACGAAGACTGGGTCGCACTAAAGCCCCTATATCCACGCGCCACCGCCGCTTTCTTAAGTAGCGACAACCTTTGTTGTGCGCCGCCTTTTCCCCTCACACCAAATCCGGTTCCGGTATTTCCGCTTCCGGCATTTCCGGTTCCGACATTTCCGGTTCCGGCGTTTCCGCTTCCTGGAATTGGGCTGCGGGAATTTCCGCGTTGACTGCTGTTGGACGATGGTGAGACGCCCGCGCGTGCTTAGCAGAGCTGTGGCAGTCACCATAAGAAGAATGCAAAGGGGACAAGCTGTGTATTCCACTGAAGTAGTAGTTCGCGGTCGCTGTTTTCCAAATGCACGAAAAACGGCAGTGGTCTCCAAGCGCCTAGGCACTACATTCCACTGTACGTTGTCGCTCGTGCCACAACCCGTCGCAGGTTGACGCGAAGCAGCGGACACGAGCAGATCGCTGGTTACAGTAGGCTGTAGTTCTTGGATGGAATCGCATTCACAGTTTCAACCACAGCTCGTGCAATTAAAGCCTTTCCAATGACGCGAAAGTAAACAACGCTAAAGAACAAAACGTCACTTCCACTCGGAACAGGAAGCTGCAGCTACGTATGTTCCGCTTGCCGCCGGAAGCTAAGGGGGTGAGTGGGAGAGGAGCATGGAGGAGGAGGGCAGGTTGGCGGTACTTAACCTGGTCGGCGGAAACGTGTATGGAGGGGCTTTGGATGCCTTAGCTTTGTGGATGAGAACCTGGGCTGTTTTGCGAAGGCGAGTGGGAATGGGAGGAAGGATGCTAGGAATGGGGGGGTGGTCCCGTAGTAGAGCCTTCCTCTCGTGTTTCAACCGGACAATCTGGTGATCTGGTACAATGATGGATGAAAGGGAGCTATTGATGTGGTCCAGCAGTGACGCGCTCACTTCACGGCTGCGATGACGGTCTTCTCTAATTTTCTCGCCTGCAGCTTCATGGGCCGCCCTGTTCCCCGCTCATCTCATGTTGTGACCTGGTATCCAGTGTACGAAAATGCGTGCATGTTTATTATCCCGCCGGTGGCGGCAGGCTTGTTTTATGCGGTGCGCTATGGTAGTCGTGTAACATCGGGAGTTCAGTTGTTTGAGGGCCTCTTGACTGTCAGCGTAGATGTTCACCGTGCCTTCTGTGCGCCCATCACAGAGTTGAATGGCTTCTTCAATGGATAGTAGTTCACGATCGGTGACTGTCCAGTGAGCATAGCCGCTGCGGCTCACGGCGTGTGCTAGCCCGTTTTCTCTGTAAAAAGCGGTATAGCGGCATACATTTTGCCTGAATGTTCATCGTATTGTAAGGCAGCATCAGTAAATATTTTTGTTCCTTCATGCTTATCTTACGCGTCTAATACTATTTGTTTTCGGTGTGCCCTGCATTCACCTTTGGTATTCGTGGGTATTGGTCTGGGTTCCGGAACCCTTATTTCATCCCAGGGTGGAAGGAGGTGATTCAGCGCTGGCAGGTGCAGGTTCGTGCCATGCAATCTAGATAGCAGTCACTGACCACTCCCCGTGTTTTTCAGCGTTGTTTCGTGGTTATCCTTGCGGGTTTTAACCAGTGCTTTCACCGTCGGGAGGCCGGAATATCTGTGCAGCTCTTCTGTTTTTGCGTGTATTGGTAGGCCGGTGATTGCCCTCATAGCCATGTTGTGTAGCCTGTAAAGTTGCTAGTACTTTGCAGCCGTCAGGTCGTAATGTGGGGCTCCGTATCTTGGCGATGAGAACAGCTACCGTAAGCCGTTATGCAACCTGTGTTCCTGCCCCTCCGCTGTGGTGGGTTAGCCTCCTGATAAGGTGCACCATTGGTTTCCATTGCTGCTTCAAATGCTGCAGCCATGTGCTTGCAGTGCCGTCCTTGTTGATTGGGATGCCCAATATTCTGAGGAATCCCTCTTCCGGATGGCGAATTTGGTTGCCGTCGAACTAAATGGTTAGGTCGGACCTTCCATGTTTGTCATGTATCGTGATGTAGTGCGTCTTCTCCGGTGAGGGCCTCATGCCTGTTGTCTTCAGCTCCTGTCAATTATGTCCAGTGCATTTTGCAGCGTTGTTACTTGTTCAGCGGAGCTGAGCCTATAGGTCGTCTACCGGGTGATATCATCAGCGTACATTGTAAACCGAAGGTTTTCAACTGCGTCTAACTTCCGCGCGATCTTGGCCATGACGACATTAAAGAGTGTGGGGGAGGTGACCGACCCTTTGGGACACCTACAGAGGTGGTGAAGTGCCTGGCTAAATGACCGGGAGATAGCTGAAATTCATATGTCCTGTCTTTTAAAAATGCCTTAGCGAAGTTTACAATTCTGGTGCCTGCTTGGGTGCTTTCGACTGCTTTGATAACAGCAGTGGGGCCAATAGTATCAAAAGCTTTTTCAAGTCAACTGCTACAGAATTTCTGGCCGTCCTCTGCAAAATGATGGTGGTATGCATTGAGGCTATCCTGTGTGCTCAACTGCGGCCGGAATCCGGTCTGGAAGGGGTGGAGGTATCCACACTCTTCGAGGGGGTGGGAGAAGCGTGGGGTAACCATCTTTTCCATTACCTTCCAGATGATTGGAGTAAGTGAGACGGGTCGCATATTGCGGAGTTGCGTCGGTTGCTTGCCAGGTTTCGGTATAGGTAAGACAACGGAATGCTTCCAGTGCTTAGGCAGGGAGCCGTATTGCCAATGCTTGTTGATGAACTCTATGAGCTTTTGCTTAGTAGTTGTGTCTGCGTTGCGGAGCATGCGCCAGGAAATCCCGTCTTGTCCTGGGGTACTGTTCCACTTCACTTGCGAAAGGACTAGGTCTAACTCAGATTGAATGGTGCACTGGTGCCGTCCGAGTTCTCAGACGGCAGAGGGGTGTGGTTATCGGATGGTGGGAAATGAACGGGCTGCGGGAAAAAGGTGTATGCTGCTTCATGCTTTAGTTTCTCCACGGTCTGACCGGTTCGGATCAGAGTGTACTCTATGTTATTCCTAGTCTTCTTTTGACCATTTATAGCTCGGAAGGTGTGCCACAAGCGCCCTGGACCGGAACGGTGTGACAGAGTGCTACAGAATTCTAGCCATCTCTCCCGAGTGAGCTGCTTAGCGTATATTCTCGCCTCTGCTGTTCTTTTGCGCAAAGAGAGCAATTTCTTATAATCCTTTCTTCACAATAGGTATTCTTGCTCTGCCTGCTTCCTGCTCTCTCAGAGGCTGAGGAGGTGGGTATCTGGTGTGGGGACATCTGTTGTCACCAGTGCGGTAGTGGTGGCTTGTTCTTTTGCCCTTCACAGGAGGTCCTCAACCGGAAGTTCTTCTAGATGTTCACCGCGTGCCTCTCTGAACTTTTCCTAATTGACTGTTTGAGTAGTGAGTCTTCGTTTTCTCAGAGTTGAGTTCAGCTCAATCCAAACTGGGTAATGATCACTACCCATCGTCTCATAGCCGCAACGCCAAACCTTAATGATGTTGCCAGAGTGCCAGGTCAGATCTGGAATCGTGTCACGTTGTCCAGGTTGCATGCCGCGTCGCGTAGAATAGTCGAGGTCATTGGCCAATAAAAGCCCTGCCTTTTCGCTGGCTGCATTAAGTATTGCTCCTTTTGAGCTTGAGTTTCGGTAGTCCCATGTTTCATGTGGCGCATTGAAGACCCCACCTACCAGAATGGCATCTCTTGTATAGGCGTGTTTCAGCTGCCATAACCAATCATAATTTGTGTCCTGTGATTTTGCCGATGGTCTGTAGTATGCGCTAGCGATGACTATATGCTTTCTGTTGTAACGTATTCTCGCTGCTAGAATTTCTTGATGTGGCGTGCAGAAGGTGGCGGTGTCCAGCTGCGCATGCGGTGTGTCTTTGTGTACAAAAATGGCGGCTTGTGCTTGTATTTTCTCCTGTCTATAATGAGCATGCATGCTGCTAGGCGAAAACAGAGCTTTGCAGTGATGAAGACCAGGAGACGTTCCCTTGGACTCCTGCAGCAGAAGAATGCTGGGATAACCTATACGCTCGAATAGAAGATTCAATTCTGATGCACAGGCTTGAAGACCTCGACAATTCCAATGTAGGATGTCGGGTGTATCTTCGGGGGGAACAGGCGCCATATTTATGCTGTTAGTAGGGGGCTGACTTGTTTTCCGGCATAGATGTGCTTTGTTGGGGGTGGCTGCTTGTTTTCTAGGGCGTTCAAGCGCTGTAAAATGTAATCTTGGTCTAGGTGGAGCCTCTGCTGTTCTACATGAACTTGGCTGAGCTGGTTTGTAATCGTGTCTAGTGCACACAGTTTCGTCATGATTGTGGCCAGTGGGGTAGTTACGTTGGTCTGTTCGGCTTGCTTCTCCTCTTGGGCGTCAAGTCTTTTCGTAACTCCACCCTTGCTGCCGTGATCTTTTCGTTCCCAAGCATAACGGTTTTTTTCGGATACGGAATGCGATGGTGGGCGGCGGGCATACCTTTCGTGGTGATGGGTTTGGAGGAGCAGAGGTTGTCTTATCCGGCGCTGTAGGAGTAGAAAGACTGGTGAGGGGGTTGTCGGCCCACAATCTAGCAGATGGCTTCTGAAGCTTCTCTGCGCTTTCGACTTGTTTCTTTTCTTCTAGTAACTCGTTGAAAGCACGTTGTGTCGTAAGCATCAAGGACTGTGCCTTCTCTAGATCGGCTTGTGCTTGGCTATAGCTTGGTCAAGCTTGGATAGTGACTGGCGAGGTTGCTTCGGTTGACTTGACGGACTGCGTCGCCTACTCGGTGTTTTGTGTGGATGGTGCTTGGGTTGACTGCTTGGTTCCTGTCATGGTGCTGGTGATTTTGATTCCTGTCTCTGCATCGTTGGGGTGACTGACCTTTTGTTATTACGTCTAGTGGCATCATATAGTCGCGCTGGGCTTCTTGATCGTACTGATGGAGGCGAAGGCGTCTGGGATGCTTTGTACGGACACGTGGAAATTGTCATATGACCTTCTTCTTGGCATCTGACACAAGCATCCTGACATTTCCGCACTGGGTGTCTTGGTCATGGTCGACTCCACACTGGGAACACACCGGTTGGTTTGGAGAAAATGTTTGCATGTGGCCACTTTTGTAACAAGAAAGGCATAATTACTGGCCTGTTCTTGATTGCGTGGGTCTTGAGCGGGCAGTTATAATAATAAACCCTCTGCGGAATTCTGCGTGCTTCTAACGTGACGATGGCTGTGCTAGTTTTGCCTAACATCCTCGCTGCAAGGACTGCTATGCGGGAAGAAAATGTTTTCCATGAGATCCCGGTTGGTGCTACCAGGCTCAACTTGGGGTATAACGAACCGCACGCTGTTCTATGGAGGTGCTATGTAGCTAGTGACATTGACAGTACCCCACTTCGGATCGGATAGCGTCTTGACTTGCCTCGAAATGTTCACAGCATGCTGCTGTTCTTTCACAATAGCCGTGATGGTGGTTCTTCTGCTGTCAGGTTTGTAGACCGCTAGCCTAGCCAAATGTGCGTCACCCGCAAGCTTGTTCAGTGCAGTGGCTAGTGTGGCACACGGAAAGGAAGAAATTTTGCGCCTCTCCGTAGGCCTAATGACTACTACATGGCATGGTAATTCTTTAAGGTACTTGAAGTTTTCTGCCTTCCGCTCATTATTAGACTGTCGCTTGCTTACAGTTTGCCATTGCCAGATACACTTTGCCATTGGGTGGTATTGGCTGCCTGCGTCTGGGCTGCGTCCGGGTCTGGGCGAGTTTCGCTTGTTTAACTTGCGGCTGGTCAACACTGGAGACGCTGAAGTTATCTTCTCTTCGCGCGGCATTGGTTTTCGAACTTCAATTTCAATGCTTTCTAAGGGTGCGCCGACTTGCAATGGTGGCCCCATGACGATGGTGTCAAGTCGAGCGGCCAAGGCCAAGATTAGGCCTAGCGTTAGACTTAACGCACGGCCCAACTTTAGCGAGCACGTTTATAGTGAAGGCGGCGTTGAAATCACAATGTGAAAAGGGCGTAGAACTTACAGCTTGTCGTAAAGTGTGCTTGAGCCTTACGGTGACGGCGACCGCGTTTGGATTGGTCAGGTCGAGAGTAGATGTCTTGGGAAGCCGCAGTCTCAACAAGTGGACCTGTCGCCAAGCGAGCCCGGTAGCGTCCGACCTTTTTTGGACCGGCCCGGCCTTATCTGCCGGTAGCTCCGCAGCAAGGCGCGGCTGTCAGTTGTTGAACATGGCGGTTGTGCTTCACACGTCCACGGCGTACGAGCAACGAAGTGCGATTAGTTTTCTGTGGAGCAAGGAACAAACGTCCATCGAAATGCACAGGGAAGTGCAGTCCACGTATGTGTTAAGGTGTCTCTCATTGAGAAGTGGGAGGTGGTGTTGTGAGTTGCATGACAACGAGCGTTCGGGAAGGCAGCTTGCGTCGCTGACTCACCCCAGGAGCATGTCAAATTCGGTGCTGCTATGGGACAAATGTCTGAACCGGTGTGGGGACTATGGGAAAGAATAGTGTAAGGTACGTAGAATAGTACGTATATTTATAATTACCTATATTCACTTTTTTGGCAAATAAAAAATAGGGCAAAGACTTTCAGTGCGCGAGTTAATAACAGCCTTTGCAGTAAATTACGTATCCGAGTGCTTCAGAGCTTTATAGGTGTGTTTTGCGAAAGGCACAGAATTGAGCCCGCTTTAGCAAGAGAACTATGTAATTGCAGGCAGGCTCGAATTTGACGAAAATGAGGTCAACGTTATGGTCAATGAGCACGCTAAGATAAATATGTGCTGTTGAATTACAACACTTGCAAAAATTGCTTGAAAGTGATTGAATGCGTTCGGTGGGTATTCGCTGTTTTCCAGTGCCCCGGAATAATTGCGCATGGAACGAAGTTCACATTTGGTGGAAGTGCGGGCCATCTTAGGTGTGATGTACGAGAAAAGAGTACAGCATTTAGGGTTTAATTACAACCAATGCGAGTAATTACGGAATACTCGTTTTTTGTCTATTTTCAAGCGTTCTACGAATCATGATAACAGATTACCCGATGACCTCAGCGAGCTAAACGAGAACCTTGTTTTGTTTTCGGTGAAAAAACATGGGGGGTGGGGAGGGTATGTGTAGGCAAAATTCAGAGTGCGCGGGTCAATTGCGGGCTATTTATTTTCGCATGCAAGCGCTCTGAAAGTTAAGTCTCCTTTACGAACGGTGCAGACTATCTCGCCGTCCTAGTAGAACTATATAACTGCCACCGAGACCAAATTTGTAGTTAAATAGGAGGGGGTAGGGGACTATAGCCAATGTGCTTGCGTATTTAAATGTGTGCATAAATTGCAGCCTATGTAAAATTTTCCTTCATCAACTGCTCGAGTGCCTTATACGGCCGCTGTCTCCCGTGCTTCCCAATGATCCAGGATACTGTGCCCTTTAGCCCCTCCTCTCAACTCCTCTCCCCTTGCCCTTCCACGTAACCGCCTCCCTTTCGATTGTCTTCGCGCGCGCGCTCCCGCCGGCCCGGCGCCAGCTTGGCCCGCTGCATGAAGTTTCATGTTTCATTGTCTGCTGTTATTGGGAACAGTGTGGCTGTTGTGCGCTGACTGGCGGGGGCAGTTTCGTCAGTTTCGTGGTCCTCGATAGCTGCGTGCTTGTGCTCCGCGATGTTTCACCCGTTTCACGACTCTCACTGCTCGCGCATCGTGCAGTGCATGGTGCACGAATACCTCAAAAAGAAGCCCTGATACGTTCTTCCGGGTGCCTAAAGACAACAGGTGAGCACGCAGACCCAAGGACATCAGAAGGCGCATGTACACGAACACAGCCCTGTCCATGTGTGTGCTCCATGAGCCTCCGGACGTCGTGGCGCCTTGATTGTGCTACAGTTCCCTCTTGCCGGTAGAGAAAGCTCACAAATAGATGTTCCTCCTCATTGTCACTTGGTCTACGACTTGTTTTCCTGTGCCAAGTCTCATTCTGCAACTTCACTAACTCGCCCAGCTTTCCATACCGCCCTCAGTGCTTTTTCTGTGTGTCACCACTCTACAGACGTACTAACGGCGGAAAAATTACCGTTCGTGTTTATTATCTCAGTAACTGCCTATGAGAAATCCGCGCGAACAGCCTTCATGTGTAGGCATGATACGCTTTCTTTTTCTGGAAAGCATGATCACTGCAAGCATACTTTTGCCGTTCGTGTTTATTACACAAAGGAGTGCCCGGTAGGTATGACTGAGTGCCTTAAGAAACATAATTTTACTTCTAAGCATTGCATGCGTGGTAAAACAAAAGCCTTGCTGTTGGCTTCTTTCACCTGGTCTTTGATTGAAGAATAGGCCTTTCTGCGAATGTTTTGCAAGTGCTGCTGCAAAAGCTACCTTCTGCTCCCCCTTGCCACCGCTACTAAACTTGTGGCGATAATAATATTTGGGGTTTTACGTGCCAAAACCACTTTCCGATTATGAGGCACGCCGTAGTGGAGGACTCCGGAAATTTTGACCACCTGGGGTTCTTTAACGTGCACCTAAATCTAAGCACACGGGTGTTTTCGCATTTCGCCCCCATCGAAATGCGACCGCCGTGGCCGGGATTCGATCCCGCGACCTCGTGCTCAGTAGCCCAACACCATAGCAAACTTGTGGCGAAGTGCAAAATAATGTGATAATGTGTATTTGCGTTTTTAGTGCAATGTTATTTTTGTTCTGCCATGTCTGCCTTTTCATTTTGTTCAGTAGTAATGAACATGTCGCGCATTTCACATACTTTTGTGTAGGTCTACAAGTAATTAATTTCCTGTTTTTTTGTATGACTCAATAAAAGTTTTTGTTTTTCGCTGTACTTTTTTAGGTATCTTGCGTGCCATTGTTCTTGCCATTCCCAGTAAATTTTCGCTTTCTGTAGTTGTAATGACTGTCATACATGTCAAGTTTTGTGCAATATCTTAGTGCATATATTAGAAGCTCGTCTACACTTTGGTTTTGAGGCCGTTATATAAAAATCTTTTTTTATATTTGTGAGTACATGAAACGGCCTTAGCGCTTTCTAGCGTGAACTCTGAACTTTTATGTTTAGTATTCATGTATATGTCATGCACCATTCACTTTTCATTTTTTGAGCCTGTATCACACCACGTTATCAGAAAAATTTTTTTTTTTTTGGAAACGATGTCAATAAAGCGAGACCAAAGATCTGTTGTGTTGGAAGTGGAATTTTTTTTATGTCCCGGCAGCGTTTTTACAACTGCTAGTAGGTAGAGCTGGGTTTGGCACTTTTGACGGAGCTCAACGTTTCTGCGCAGGCGCGAGTAAGAGCGGGCGCGAGAGAGAAAATCTGGGGGCTTTTGCTCCTTGAATATGACTCAGCCTAGGCACTACGGAGGAGGTTTCTTAGAGCGCATTGTATTCGTTTGTCCCCTAGACATGCCGGCATTGCGGAGTGCGGTCGAGTTTGTTTATACGCTCCGCCGCTCGCTGCCCACGCGGTGAGGCAGTGGGCGCGGACGCCGCTTGGTGATCGCTGTGTCTGAAGGGACAATGTTCTGACTGGTGTTGTATAAGTCGCGGGTCGCTTTTTTCGTCGCGGGTCGCTTTTTTCGTCGCGACGATGGATCGGATTTTTTACAAGCACTGCTCCAGGAAGGCACATGTAACCGGCAAACGGAGGCTTCAGGAGAGCACCTGAGGTTATATTAAAGCAGGCGGCGCAGGATCTCCGGGGCACCCGAGCGGTAGCGGGGGGATCAAAGCTGGAAGCAGGGCGGCCCGTGGGTTGGGGCCGCAGAGGCTGAAGTGTCCCAGTTCCAGGGGGTGTTCGCATAAAAAATTGGCTGTCCGCGATAGCGGACAGCCGATCTTATACTCCCCTGGCACGCTTCGGCCTCTGCGAGCCCCAACCCACGGACCAGTCCGGCTTATAGCTTTGATGTCCCCGTTGCAGCTTTGGTGTCTTGGAGGCGCCGCCAATAATGCGAAATAATGACACGCTGCTTTCATTAGTAAAAACATGATCGACTAAATATGATTGCGTCGAGCCGCCAACTTGCGATGCTAAGTTCGGCACTACCGCGCCCCGCGACTTCTGCCGGCACGCCTAGGGACAAGCGCATACAACGCGCGCCAAGAAACTCCTCCGTAGTACCTAGGCAGAGTCGTATTTTCAAGGAGCAAAACTCCCCACATTTCCTCTCTCGCACACGCTCTTACTCGCGCATGCGCGCAAACGTCCGTCTCCGCAAGTGCCATGCCCCGCTGTGCCTACAGGCAGTTGGAAATACGCGTCCCGGCACATGCTGGTGTAATATAAGTATGGGCAAGACTGCGTGCGTGACAACACAGCCCACGGCGCACCACGCGCCAGCTCGCAAACAATGCCAATGCGCGGCGTAGCGCGCGGTGATTAAAAAAAAAAAAAAACGAGGGCGCGCCGCGTACAGGCAAAAAAAAAAAAAATAAATAAAATCGGTGCACGCGGCATGGGGAAAGCGAGCGGAGCGGGTGGGCATAATAAAAAAAAAATGGCTGTGGCTTAGCTAAGGTTAAGCCCAGGATGCGAAGCATACTAGCCTTTATTTTAACGCGACAGCGTTAAGGAGCTCGTGTCGCAGAAAAGCCGGTGTCGTCGGCGTCGGCTCAGGCGTGCGGCGCTCGCTCAGGCGCACATTTCGTTGTCGCGCCGAACGTGTGCGTTGCTCGACGCTCACCGCGACTGATGCGGGGGGCGACGCTGCGAGCGACGGCGCGAGTTGGAGCCCCGTTTCTCCTCTGTCGTGACGTCACGGTCTCACGTGGTATTGAAGGCGACACCGCCGCGCCTGAGGAGCCGGGTTGAGCTCTAGTAATATGCTTCGCATAAAACAAGGAAAAATGCGTTAAGGAAGCGCCGCACAGCTGCTATTCCTGTTGCCATGACGACGTAAACAATCGTTTGCGCCGCCATTTTGCTAAAGCATCGCCCTCCTCTTGGGGCCATAACTGAAGGGGACCTTAGCGCGAGCGTCGAAAGAGCGTCCGCTTCAAGACAGCCAATGGCAGCCATGCGGAGATTCACCCCTGGGGCTACGCAAGGAGTTCGGTCAAGAGACGTTATAACTTCGCGCGCTCCGTCCATGCTGCGCGCGAGCATACACGCAAGGCTCCTCGCGACGGCTTGCCAAAAACAACAACAAAAATGAGCTAAAATAACGCATTAGCATCCGTATACCACAGTGCCTTTGTATTTAAGGAGAGAAACTTGTTTCAATTAATACTGCTCCTACATTAAAAAGAGTTGCGCGCAATTGCTGTCAAAAAACATCCAACTATGTCTAAGTGCGAACGAAGCCACTGAACGAAGTCTCTCTAGCTTCAACAGCGTTGACTGCTATGTATGCAACTAAGTATAGCTTGTTTACTCCAAAGAAAAAAGAAAGAAAGAAGAACCGTATCAAAAGCCCAAAATCAATCATCGCTCGTCACGACGAAACACTCCTAGGATGACACGCCATTTCCATCCGACGAGCGGCTACGCTTTATCGAGAACACTGATAACGCTGGCGGGACAAGCGTTGTGGCGAAGTTCAATGCGCAGTGATAGCTTTTATTTTGGTTTGTTGACGTCATAACCGCGTCACCGCCGGAAGTTTGAGAAGTTTAAGGTCAGTACGCCACGTAGTGGCACTCACGTGGACTAAACCCTCGTGTCCAGAACAGCTGGATACGTATACGCAAGCTTCATATGAATTCACATCATTTTTGACCTTCAATAATGATGTCTTCAATGTGTCCGCTACCACTTATGAAGCTTCGGCTTGCTGAATGCAGCCATACGATCTGAAAGGCACATTTCGCCCAAAAAGTTGCGCCGAGCAGCTGTGTCAGTTTCGCCAAGCAGATCCCTTATAACGTTTCGCCAAGCATCAAGCACTTGTAAATTTCTAAACTGAGTAGAGCGTGTAGCGCTGAAAACGTAATATTGGTCCATGCCTTTTCCTGAGCGGCAAACGGCTTAAAGGCTCAATTAGGTTTACTTCAAGTTACTGCCGCTGAAAATTGACCGGTGAAGGACGGCTTCATTTTGAGAGAGAGAGAGAGAGAGAGACAGACAGACAGACAGAGACATAAAAGCGATGAGAAAGGCAGGGATGTTAACGGGAAGATGACGGGAAGATAGATAACGGGAACGGGAAGATAGATATCCGGGAAGATATGCGGGATATCCAGTTTCCAGGATATCCAGGACATCCGGGAAGATATCCGGGATAACGGGAAGATAGATATCCAGTTTACTGCCCTGCAATGGGGAAAGGTTAAGGGGAGACAAAGATCTTACAAAAAGAGAGAAGAAAAAGAAGTGCACACATGAAAAGAGTGGGAGGGAAAAAAAGAAAAACACACACAAAGGGACGCTGGAGTGTCACAGTCGTTCAAGCAGGTCGCTTGACCGGGAAAACCTCGGTAGCGTCTTCACTGCATCTGGTGTGAAGGTCGCATCAGCCGGAACTCCAAGGTCGTCTGCTCAGAAAGCGGCCGGTCATCGAGGCGTGCCAACGCCGTCACGAGCGATTGTCTCTGAGCTGTAGCGAGAAAAATGACACAGGATATGTTCGATTGTTTCCTCGCTGCCGTACCTATCACAGGCAGCACTGTCAGTCATTCCTATGCGGCAAGCAAATGCATTCGTGAAAGACACTCCTAGCCATAGTCGGCAGATAACAGTTGTCTCGATTCGGGACAGTACAGATGGAATGCTTTGTTGGAGGGATGGGTCCCTCGAGTCGAGTATGTCGGAAAGCTGGCGTGTTCCACATGGACCGCGTGGCATCACGCGCCAGTATGCGAAGCTTTGTTGCTGCGTCAGTTCTTGATAGGGGGATGGGGTTCCTTCACGGTATCTTCGTGAGCCCTCCTAGCAGCTTCATCGGCGTTTTCGAATCCCTTGATGCCGCAGTGGCCTGGAGGCCACTGAAAATAATGTCATGTCCTTTCTCTGCTAGCTTGTGATATATTTGCCTTATTTCTAGCTCAAGTTCGTCTTGCGCTCCATGACGTAGAGCGGATAGCAAACAATGCAGGGCTGTCTTAGAGTTGGTGATTATGCTCCATCTTCGGGGTAGATCTTCGTGGATCATGCGAAGTGCACGCCAGCTCCGCAGCAGTCAACGTTGTCCGGTGAGAAGTTTTAAACTGAATGGTCACGGCTTTCTTGGGGGGAAAGATCACAGCTCCTGTAGATCAGTCCACAGTTGTCGAGCCATCAGTGTAAATCTGCAGACGGTCCTTGTATGTCTCGTGCCGCACAAGTAGAAATAGCTGCTTGAGTGCTGGGGACGAAAGTCCTGCTTTCGTTCGAATTCCGGTACTGCGAGTCGAACTTGTGGACGAACCAAACGCCGAGGAGGTGCAAGGAGCCTCTCGGCAGGCGTATAATCTCTAGGGAGGCAGTCACGGAACGCCGATATCTCCTGGCAAAAAGAGGCACTGGGCCGGTCTTTCGGTAGCGCGGCGAAGTGGTGGAAAGGGGCGCGGGCAACGTGCCTGATATGAGCTATGAGCACTTCCAATGTCATGAGTTGTGACTGGGTAATCTTGAGCTATCGCGATTGCCTCCGCTGCTGATGTGCAGCGCTGCAATCCAAGACGAACCCTGAATGTCAGCGCCTGTGCCCTCTGCAACTTCTGCAGGTTTTGCTCAGTACAGGTAAGCTGTACTTCAGATACCAGAGAAACAGCGTCCTGTTGAGTTCTAACATCGTGTCTACTGACGTACCCCACGTTTTCCGTCCAATAAATTTAAAAAGATGTGAAATGGCCGTTAGGCATTTCTTCATGCAGGCCACATGGCAACTCAAGCTGAGGTATCGATCAATGATCACCCCTAAGAATCTGCGTCCTGGCGTAACAGATTTTTCCCATTGATAATTATGGCGTAGGATTTCTCAGTTGAAATCTGGAGACCTTGTTCGCCAAGATACGCCGATATTGAAGTCGTGGTTTTTTTTTAAAGCCTCGCGCGCACCTGAGGACGTGTTACACCTCATGTCCACATGCATATGTCATCGGCGTGGACAGCACTTGGTATGCGTTCCACGAGACCAACAGCAACAAGATTGAATAGTGTGGGACTCAAGACGCCACCTTGGGGAACAGCAGTGTTGAGAGGTCAACCCGTCATCGGTCTGCACATAAAAAGACCTCATGTGTAAGTAGTTGCGGGTCCACCGGTACGCGCGGCTATCAAGACCAACCGATTCAAGAGCATCAAATATAGTGCCATGAGCAACATTGTAATAAGCTCTTTACGTCCAGAAACATGGCGACAGATAACCATTTACATCTTTTTTGATGTTGCACGTAAGTGACCAGATCTATACTTTAATTTTCAACGGAGCAGCGGAGACGTCGAAAACCGGCCATAGCGTTTGTATAAATTTGTAGCGTTCCAGGTACCACTAAAATCTGGCAAGGATCATACGTTCCATCACCTTCCCTACGCAACTAGCCAGCGCGACGGGCCGGTATGACGCCAGCTCTAGTGGTGACTTGCCAGGTTTAAGGATTGATACGAGACGGCTTCCATTCTTGAGGAACGTTTCCATCCTGCCAGTATTCATTGAATATATCCAGCAACGCATTCACCCAGATACTCACTCAGATACATTTCTAGAAAACTACACGTAGCAATCAGTTCCGTACAGGTTACGCTCGCGCAAAAGCTCCAGGTTTTCCTCTAGCAGTCGTACCGTGAAACTGCAGGAGTAGGCGGTATCATGGGGGAGGTATATTTAATAGCAATTTCTCTGTTGAAGATAACTTCGCGCACTTGTTTCAGAAGCTGTATACTTTGACCGGAGAATATTACAATACAGCATTAGAAATGCAAAATTTGACCCATGGGCAGTGCAAATTCAGTGAAAACATCCGCCCTTTTCACACAGAACGATGTAATGGTGATGGTAACGAGATAATGGTATACAGTGACACCTAGGAGTGACTAAAGGACAAACTACGCGTAACGGGGCTGGAAAGCTCGCGCCCACGCGCCTTGCGTTTGCCACGCCTGGCGAGTAATGGCGGTTTGAACCTACAAGATGCGCGCCAGTGCGCCGCCACTTGGCTCACTATTTTTGCCTCGGTAGGCATCGTTTCGTATTTTTGTGAGACAGTCAGAGTACAGATATTTGTCTAAACAAGATATCTGTGCTCGCGCCGCTCTTCGACGCGTACGATCTGTCCTACGCCATGTGCACATGCGTGAGCTTTCGCGCGCCGGCAAGTGCACGTAGCCTGGCCGTAAGGCCTTCATGACCATGCACCATCAGTTGGATAGCTGCTTGCATACTGGGATTCTATGCCGGTATATACAGCCTTTCGCTCTCTAGCTGTACGCCTGGGATATTCGGGCAGTGCTTTCTTCAGGGTAGAGGCACGCAAGTGCTGCTGTTGCTCTGCTTAGGTCATGTACATACTGGACAACGCTCACTGCCGAGCAGCCTCGCTCGCTTACCACGGTGCCAAGTACACACAGCTGGTTTGTTCCAACAACCCTACGTCCTGTGTTGTCGAGATCGTAACAAGCAAGTAACGGCAAGGCTGAAATCGGTGTGCTATTCTAGTTGGACGAGTTAAGAGCGAGCTTTAGTACTGGGTGCATGAAATGACAGTGCTTGCTGACGAGATGGCCAAATCAATGGCATCGCAGGGTACTCGTTCTGCTGCAGTCCCTGCCACAGACATGAGGCCTTTCCTCAGAAACAAACTGCGAAGCCACTGGCAACGCTTGTGGGACGCAGAAACGAGTAATAAGCTTCACGTAATTAAGCCTAAGTTAGGTTTCTGGCACCCAACAACGAAAACACGAAGAACAGACGTCCTGTTCACTAGACTAAGAATAGGACACACGTTCGGCACTCATAACTTTCTCCTGACTGGTAACGAGCCTCCAACCTGTGGTAGATGCGGCAACAGGCTTTCTGTCCTCCACGTCTTCCTGGAGTGCCGGGAAGCCGAAAGAGACAGGCGGAAACATTTTCCTTTTGCATACAGTCATCACGTCCCTCTGCATCTGGCATGTTTCTTGGTGTAGAACCGCTTTTTAAGACCAAAGAAGTCCTCGCTTACTTGAAAGATGTTGTGCTACACGTGACAAGCCCAATTATTCCGTAGTGCATCCTCTTTCCAGAGGATACATCTACGATAGTGTTCTTTGTATAGCACATGCCTCTAGGTCCTTGGCTTTCAAGGGCACTGGTGAGGCAGAAGTGCTCCAGACATTTTAGTATCTCACGTATTTTATATATTGCATCATTCATTCTTTCTCAATGCCTTCTAATGTGCATAGTACACGTCAATGGTCATTCCCATAATTTTATTACTCCTACATTTTATGGAATTTGGATCATCTCTTTTAGGCCCCTTTACAGCCACGGCACATTAAGATCACCGAACCCATCTGTCCAATGCGAACTCATTAACATTAGCATGGCGCTCTTTGGCCACACCAGACCCTTGCGCCATTAAACACCAAAACATCATCATCAAATGACATTAGATACTGAATGGTTTCTTTCTCTAAATTACTTGGTTATCAATGAGAACCATGGCGAATAGCCTCGGAAGAAGCACATGATTTTTTTACAGAGAACGAGTAAGAGTAAGACTTTACAGCCCAGACCGGGGCCCCTGACCTCCCTGCATTGGTGGCCCAACATTTCGAAGATTTTGCAGACACGCGAGCTGCATGTACCTGGAGAAGCGTCCTACAGGTAGCATCGACAGGTTCTTCTACTTGCAAAAGGGTGAAAGCAGCCGCGGACAGTTCGATAAAGGATGGTTCTAGAAATGAACTGTAGTACGGTAGCTAGCTGGGCGAGTCGGTACAACTGCATTACAGTACATCGCTCGTGTTTCGTCTCTTCGTGTTTTTAATGCTCGCGGTAAGTAGTAATAATGGTTTTAGAAAGTGCTTGAGTGCTAAGAGGTGTTCCTAAATTATATACCTGCTGACACAAAGTTGGCTGTTCCGATATGAGTGCAGTATGTGTTGCTTTCAAGTGTTGTGCATTGTATGCGTAAATGTTCTTGCGAAAAATCACGAAACAGCGCGTCAAAGACTCTTGGATCCAGAACGAAGTAGTCCAGTCCGTACAGTTTTGTTTTTGAAGCCCTGTAGCTTTTCGAACGAGAATTGCAGCCTTGGGCGGACCAATTCCACACGTCAGTGCAGGTCGGTCTTAACAGGGACTGCCCTTAAACGAAGTGCATTATTTTTATTATGCGGAAACCAAACTTTCTACAGCCATTTAAGTTACACATGACTAGCCGATCGTGAACAAAACAAGTGCAAACTAACTCAAAGCAATAGTGAGTCCACGAAAACTCATCTACAAGGGCTGGTACCGTGATTGGATTACAGCGACGACCGATAGGCAAAGTCGCACCGTGCGCATTATCGGCGCAAATGAACTAGGAGACATTACGGGTGACCAGAATATTCTGCATGCGAAGGCATGGTTTGCGTGGTATTAGCTTTGCACGCAACGAAAACGCTGTCAACAACGGTACAAATGAGTAAAAAAATACTGCACTCATAGTGCTCCGTAACCTGACGTGTCTGCTGCGCGCTCCAGTCTGTACCAAGCGATCATGCCGGCGGTGCCTATCACTAGCAAAGCGTAGTGGACCGTGATGCAGACGACGAAAACGGGTGCCCCGTAATAAGCACGAAACGCGGCCATGGTCATCGACAAGCCGTACTGCTGCAAGAAGGGTAGGAAGATGCAGCCGAAGCTTTGCGCAAAAAGCATGATTATGTACACGATGTAAGGCTTGGCGGCCAGCGGCTCCTGCCAGTTGCGCAGCCTGAAGAACAGTCCGACTGTGGCGCGAGCCACGTTCGTAGCCACCACGATTAGAAAGCCGCGCGGCTGGTTGCCCGTGGAGGCGCGGTCGCGGCGGAACTCGAAGTGCAGGCTCAGGGCGAAGAATATGGCGAAGACGTGCGTCGGTTCGAGCGCCTTGGCGACGAGTATGGCAAAGGCGAGCACGCGGGCGCCGAGCAGCGGCAGCCAGGCGACATTCTCGGCGCACGTCCGGAGCAGTGACTGCTGCGTGGGCCAGCTGAAGGTGACCTGCACGAGCCGGTTATTGAACTTGAGGCAGGCGAAACAGGTCAGCAGAACGGCGCTGGTCAGGTTGGCGGCCTGCAGCCACAAGGACGCTGCAAAAGAGCGGAAAGTGCCATGTTGGTTCGCACCGCGGCGCGCGAAAGAACGTTGGTCTTGTCACAAGCGTGTTAAGCTGCACGCACGACGTACTGTCCAAGCTGCAGGCGTTGGTAAACGCGACGTACAACCACAATTCGATGGGGTTCACAGCGCATAGAGATGTGAGGAAATAACGTAGAGGCAGAAAGTGGAATAACGCCTGTTCCTTATCTGCTTAAGTTAGCTTGCGCTGTGGACAACATCGAAATGAACTGTAACCAACTCGCTCCAGCTTGCACACCTGCCCAACCACAAGCGAAATAAAGTTGCCTTGCAGAGATAGGCCAGGCGCAACACATACTTTGCCACCGCCTTTCTTTTCACAATCTTTCAGCGGTTAAAGAAAAATTCGTCCTGGTCCGTACTAGGACGAATTTTTCTTCAAGTGCGAGGCTTTTCTCTCAAGGAACCCATATGGGTTTCCTTTGTAGAAATTACTACGAACGGGTGGACGCCTGATTTTCCCTTATTTACTACTCTCCACCTTGCGGGCTTCCGCAGTACCTATTACGTCATCCTGCATATTCAAGGGATCACGCACGCATGTTACCTCCGGCACCTTGATTACCGGCTGTACGTATAGGATGGCAATGCGATGCGGACGAAGCATCGCCGCAAATAAATGTTTTCTTCTCTCTCGTACATTTAACATTTAATAAAATATTGCGACAAAATTGATACGGAAACTCATGAAACTGGCTGCTACAGTATTGCTGCGTGACAGCTCTGTGAGCTTTACTCAGCGTTCATGTACACACCTCTGCATGGGTTCGAAACCAGACCAGGATAAAGAATTACAGTGGTGATCGCGTTATGGCCAGTACGGTGGCACCTTACTTCGCGTGCAACCAGTGAGGTTGAAGGATGGCACAGGAAACCGCCAGCGCATACGCTGTGACATATTTTCACAAGGTTATGTCACTGGTATGACTAAAGTAGTTTCGCGGCCACACCAACAAACAACGGCGGCGCCTCTAAATTCAGAGGCACGCTAAAGCCGATTTGCTGTATTCTTTCAGGGGAACGTGTAACTACTTGGCTGTTTCAATTTTGCTCGCCGACGCGTAAATTAAGTAGCATGAGCGAGCCGAAACCTGAAGTGCACTTTTGGGTGTACAGTGTGCGGCGGTGCCAGCGGAACTTTCAGCGACGCAGTGATGCGCCTCGATACCGAAAGCGGGAAAACACAGAGTAGCAAATGGCGTGCGCGACGACTCAAACGATTTGCTTTATCGCTGAAGTTATCGCCGCAGTCGAAGACACGGACGCTGCTAACTGTCGAATAATTTCTTGTAGCAAGTGTGTTCTACGGTCAGTTCTTGGACTACCACGATGCGCTTCGACTCACGCAACAACGATAATTGCTAGAGAGAGAGAGAGAAGAATACAGGAAGGCAGGGATGTTAACCAGTAAATAGTCTTTTTGGCTACCCTACACTGGGGGATGGGAGAAGGGGAAGAGAAAGAAGGGAGAGAGAAGGTGTAGATACGTGTACGGACAGCACTTGAGTTAAAGTCGCTCGAGCAAACCAGAAGTTCTGAGAAAACACAAAAGTGCCTTCACTGCCTTCTGAGTCGATGATCCGTCGGGACGGTGCTCTAGTATTGTCTGTTCACTCAGAGAATGATCATCTAGTTTCCTCAATGTGTTGGACAAAGATTGTCTTTGTGCTTGAAATTGAGGACAATGGCACAATAATTGGTCAATGTTCTCCTCACATCCGCAAACATCACATGCAGGACTATCAGCAATTCCAATTAGTGCTGAGTAGGCATTCGTGAAGGCAACTCCAAGCCATAGCCGATACAGAAGAGACGCTTCACGCCGGTGCAGACCCACTGGAGGTCTGAGTTGAAGTGACGGGTTTAGTCTGTGCAGTCTTGTGCGCCTTGTATGTACGGTATTCCACTCTTCTAAGGAGATCGTGCGTGCTAGAATGCCAAGTTGTCTCGCGGCGTCGGTCCTTGAGAGAGGAATGGGGATGCAGCGGTCTTCTTGGTTTGACGTCCGAGCTGCCTTATTGGCGTCATAATTTCCAATGATGCCGCAATGACCTGGTATCCACTGAAAAGAGATATCATGGCCTTTTTCTCTTAAGTGATGGACAAGTTCCGCGATTTCGCACATGAGCTGATCGTGAGTTCCATGTCGGAGAAACGACTGCACACATTGCAAGGCCGGTCTTGAATCGCAGAAGACTGCCCATTTTCTAGGACTTTCAGCATTTATCACTTGAAGCGCGTCGCGGAGAGCCGCGAGCTCTGCAGCTGTAGACGTAGTGATATGGGAAGTCTTGAACCGCTTGGTTATTCTCATTGCTGGTATAACTACAGCGCCGCCGGAACTGCTTGATGTAGTTGATCCATCAGTGTAGACGTGTGTGCAGTCGCTGTATTTCTCGTACAAGAGAAGTAAAGTTAGTTGCTTGAGCGCTGATGATGGCAAGTCCGACTTTTTCTGAAGTCCTGGGATTGTAAGGTTCACTTGAGTACGCATACACCATGAAGGAATGGAAGGCCTTGCCGCAGGTGTGTAACCTGACCTGAAAGAGGCACGGTGCGCGAAGACAGTCGCACTCAATGTCGTGTGGGGTCTATCTACTGGGAGATTTGCTAGGTGGTGGCTAGGGCTCCGGGCGAAGTGTCTTATGTGCACACGCATTGTTTCAATGGTAATGTGCGTTCCAATAATGAAATCTTGAGCGACTGCAATAACTTCAGTCGTTGACGTACTCCGCGGTAGACCGAGACATATCTTGAGGGTTTGGGCTTGGATGCTTTGGATTATATTCAGGTCAGTTCTACAGGTGTTGGGCATGACCGGTAGGCTGTACCGCAGGAATCCAATAAAGAGGACCCTGTACAGTTGCAGCATAGAGTGTATTGGCACTCCCCAGGTCTTTCCTGCAAGGAACTTAAACATATGGCAAATTCCTGTCAGGCGTTTTTTCACATAATTCACCTGAGGGGTCCAGGAGAGATTTTTGTCAAGGACCACCCCCAAAAATCTGTGACTCGTGCTGTACGAGATCATGTGTCTGTCGACGGATATCACGTATGGAGACACTGATTTCCTGGTAAATGCCACCGCTGCGTACTTTTCGTATGATATACGAAGTCCTTGTTCTCGAAGGTACGATGATGTTAAAGTGGCTGACTTTTGAAGCCGCGCGCGAAGCTGCAGTCGCGTCACAGCCGACGTCCAAATGCAGATGTCGTCGGCATAGATGGAGAGCCTAACGGTGCCTGGCAGGATGTCGGTGAGTCCGATGAGTGTTAAACTGAAGAGCATTGGGCTGAGTACTCCCGCCCTGAGGCACCCCACGGTTACTGAAATGCTGGGAGGTCGGGCCATCCTCGGTAAGTACGAAAAAGGATGTCTTATGTAGATAGCTACTTATCCAGAAATAGACTTTGCCGCCAAGTCCTACTGCCGCTAACGCATTGAAAATCGCTTCGTGCGTTAAGTTATCGTACGCTCCTTTAACATCCAGAAACAGGGCAGCAGATAATTTTTTGCAGGACTTCTGGTGCTCGACGTACGTCACCAAGTCGATAACGTTGTCTATGGAAGAACGGCCACGCCTGAAACCGGTCACTGCATCTGGATATACCTGGTAATGTTCGAGGTACCATTCTAGCCGTGCTAGAGCCATCCTCTCCATTAGTTTTCGGATGCAACTTGGCAAGCGCAGTTGGTCGGTATGATGTAATGTCTACAGGCGACTTGCCAGGCTTAAGCAGTGGAATTAGGCGACTGATCTTCCATTCCTAGGGAACCGTACCTGTCTGCCAGGAGCTGTTGAACAAGAGCAGGAGCACTTATCGAGCCTCTTCGCTAAGATTACATATGGCACGGTAGGTTATACCGTCGGGTCCTGGTGAAGATGAACGCTTGCATAAGGCCAGTGCAGCTTCGAGCTCGTCAATGGAGAAATGACTATCCATGCGGGGGTCGCGTGAAATCGGTGAGTGGTGTAGCGTCGATGTTCCAGCGGAACTAGTTTCGCCAGCAATCCTCCTGCAGAAAGCTTCCGCTACGTCAATCTCGCTGCATTGTTGGTGAAGGGCCAAAGACTTAAGGGTGGCGCTGCTGAGGGGTTCCACGGAGACCACGAACAGTTCTCCATATGTGAGACAAAGGTTTTCGTGGATCCAAAGATTCGCAGAATGATTTCCAGCTTTGCGATGCAAGTTCGTCCATGCGACGCTGAATTTTCTTTTGAGTTCTTCTGGCCAACCTCAAGTCATGTACAGACTTCGTGCGCCTGTATCTTCGCTCTGCACGACGACGAATTGCACGAAGCTTCTCTAGCTCAATGTCGTATTCGGTGCGTGTATACGTTCTCAGAAGCGAATGTTTCGCAGCCTCTAGGGCACCTTTTATGATATCCTCTAGGCTAGAGGAGAAGTCATCACGACAGCAGTCTTCGACAATTGACTTGAACATTGGCCAGTCGATACATTGTGTGACGCCGGCTAACCTGGAGTCCGTCAACCATTCAACCCTAATATAAGTGGGTAGGTGGTCACTTCCCTGCGTTTCAATATCCGGAAACCACCTGACCTTTCTAGTGAATAAGCGTGTAACAAAGGCCAGGTCCAGGCAGCTACAGTAGGCAGTTCCACGTAGAAAGGTGGGGCTTCCATCATTTAACAAGCACAGTTCATGTTCGGAGGCAAATGACACTAATCTTATGCCTCTCGAGTTTATCTTAGAACTTCCCCAGAGATGGTGGTGGGCATTAAAATCTCCAGTAATCACCAAAGGCTGCGGAGTCGCTGCCGTGATTCGCCGTATCTCGCAGTCCAACCGACTTGAGGGCGATATGTAGGCTCCAATTAATGTGAAAGTGAGCTTGCCTTTCTTCACTGTCAGACATACGTATTGGTTTTCTTGGTCAGGCGACACTGGGTGATGGACATACGTAAGATCACGTCGCATGAATACGATGATCTTGCTGCATTCTCCGTGGGTGGCGGACATGGAACACTCATACCCGGACAGTCTGATGTTATCTGATAGGGGCTCGCAGATGACGATGATTGGGAACTTATTCGTAAACACAAACTGTCGAAAGTCCGACATGCGTGACCTCAGTCCTGTGGCGTTCCACTGAAATATCGACGCGTTTCGAACTTCGTCACGAAACGACGGCTTCTGGAGAGCCATGACTTTTACAAAGAGCTGCAAGTACTCGACTCAAAGTGTCCAGCACCTGTAGTGCGCTTTGCGCAGACGAAGACTTCATGTTGGTAAGCATAACGCGAATTGCGTTCATGAGCGACCGCAGAATGTTGATGACCTGGAGATCATCAGCCAGCGTCGCTTCAACAGTTGCAGAAGCCGTCGAAGTCGGTGCGTTTTGAGGTAACTTAGCAGGGGGGGAGGGGGAGGAGAGAGAGATAGCATAGAGAGGAAAGGCAGGGAGGTCAACCAGACGAGCGTCCGGTTTGCTACCCTACACCGGGGGAAGGGAAAGGGGAACAGAAAGAGGAAAGCCGGATAGAGGGAACACTGTCTGTGCACGCAGCAAAGTGCGTGGAAATCAGTCAAGTCAAAGCAAGTGCTCCGTCGATACGTTAGGCTGCCGTCAATCTTGGTGGATCGTAGTTGGTGATGCACGTTGAAGTCACCACTGATGACCAAGGATCCGGTGGGCGTCAACAGTACGTTGCAGTGCGTGGCAGTATATTTTTTTAAAGCTAAATCCCAGGCGTTCTGACTTCAGTGTTAATATAATGGTGCGGGTGAGCCATTATGCTTACGCAAGTGTTGCAAGTACTGAATTGAGAGCATCCCCCCCCCAGCACTTGCATTGCACTTCGCGCTGACGAAGTGTGGAGGTTATTTAAGAGCATTCGAAAGGTATTCATCAGAGACCGGAGCATCATAACCACTTGCCGGTCTTCGGGCAATTTGTCAGGAACACGCGCTGTTCGCTCTACAGGCGTGCGCAGCTGTATCACTTGACGTGGCTCCGGCTCTGGCATCAGCTGTGACTTCGGTTGTGACTTCGGTTGTGACTTCGGTTGTGGCTTCGGTTGTGACTTCGGTTGTGACTTCGGTTGTGACTTCGGTTGTGACTTTGGCTGTTCTGGCTTTGGCTGTTCTGGCTTTGGCTGTTCTGGCTTTGGCTGTTCTGGCTTTGGCTGTTCTGGCTTTGGCTGTTCTGGCTTTGGCTGTTCTGGCTTTGGCTGTTCTGGCTTTGGCTGTTCTGGCTTTGGCTGTTCTGGCTTTGGCTGTTCTGGCTTTGGCTGTTCTGGCTTTGGCTGTTCTGGCTTTGGCTGTTCTGGCTTTGGCTGTTCTGGCTTTGGCTGTTCTGGCTTTGGCTGTTCTGGCTTTGGCTGTTCTGGCTTTGGCTGTTCTGGCTTTGGCTGTTCTGGCTTTGGCTGTTCTGGCTTTGGCTGTTCTGGCTTTGGCTGTTCTGGCTTTGGCTGTTCTGGCTTTGGCTGTTCTGGCTTTGGCTGTTCTGGCTTTGGCTGTTCTGGCTTTGGCTGTTGCTTTAGTAGTGAGGACCAAGTTATATTGTTCTCTGCCATGGCCTTGTTAGATTTAGATTGAATTGCCCCAGGTCTAGGGGGCAGAGGACGAGGTGTCGGATGGGGCGTACTTTTCACAGAGGCATCAGCGTTCTTTGAAGTCCGGCGGCGTCGGGAGCGTCGCTTTCTAACGGCCGCAACAGCCTCCCGACGAGACGAATGGTCTCTCGCCATCTGCTTCAAGATCGCCTTTTCCTTCTTCATTTTGGGGCAGTCCTTCGAAGAAGCATCATGGGACACAAGGCAATTGGTGCATTTCAGAACCGTGGCTGCACAAGAGTCTGCAGCGTGGGGCTCGCTGCAGCGTGAGCAAACTGCCGTGTTCTCGCACACGGCGCTCACGTGTCCCAGCCTCATACAATTGAGGCATTGCAGTGGCCTTGGGATGAATGGTCGCACAGGGTGTCTAAAGTGGCCGACCTTGACGTGCGAAGGGAGAGTCTGGCCCTTGAATATAATTTTCACATAGCGGGATGTGCCGAGGCGATAAACATGTGTTATGGCGACGCCATCAACGGCAGGCTTCACTAGAATCGGCAAGTCGGAGCTGGAGATAGAGACGTCCACGTCGTAGATGAAACCAGTAGTTGAACTACTGTTCTGGGGGATGTACGAGCGGAGCTTAACGCCACCTAGTTTTGTAACTTAAGTCAAATTTCTCACCGCAGTCTCATGTGTGACGTCGATAGCCAACACATTTTTTCGTGTGTTGACTAACGTCTGCTATCTGATTTGGCGCGACCGCTTCAAGTTGCACCGATACGGACTTTTTGTTGGGTCGCCTGTTGAGCAGGGAGTTGTGCCCTCGGTAGCTCAGGCCATTCTTCAGGACGGGCGAGCCTCTCCGCTTTGTTTGCTTTCCTTGTATCTGTCTTAGTGGCGCAGTGTGGTGATGCGGCGTTCCTTCTGACGGTAGCTGGCGTGTACCTATCTGCAGTTGCGAAATAATCTCATTTGGTGCGATTCTCTCGAGTAAGGAAGAGAGGACCTGCCTGTTGGGGAGCCTCAAATTGGTCGCCGGGTCTACGGGCATAAAGAGCACAGTGTGCGGCCAGCACCGCGTGCACTCTTCACGGTAGAAGCACTTGGCGACGAAGATGCCTGCAGTAGTCTTCTTTTCGCTCATCTACTCATCACGACCTGGAAGTCATCGTCCGACGAGTCGTAGCTGTCCGAACATATCTCAGTGGCCTCGCTGTCTATCGCTTGACGCACTTCCACGTTTCCTGGACGCTAGCCGACCTGACGGCTGCACATCAGGAAAGTCCTCGGAGATTCCTTCATACATTGCCGCAAGGAGGGAGCGGCAGCTCGCAGAAATGCAGGGAAACAAAGCGATAAAGCGGAGACAGAAGTACAAGCGTTCTATCAAGGAATCACTTCCATAATAGCTAGAGACTACTTGGTTCCAACATATGTAACGATTGGCAGCCTCAAAGCGCACATTGTGTCGCGTACCCAGTCATACTTCTGCTCTGCCAGCCCAAAGACCTCAAGCCACATTTTCTAAACTTGTTGCGACAGATCAAGGCTACCTTCCGTCGGGCTTTACACCAGCAGCAAGACCACTGTTACTCCTGTGGTTCCTACGACAACCACAAGTACGCCTCACGATTCCGGGAATAACGAAGAAGACCCGTCATTCAACAGTGGCTCTATACGTCAGTTCACACTGTGATTACTGAACGAGGCATATGAACAAAGAACGCACATTTACACCGATGGATCTGTCTCAGCCACGAGCTCCACAGGCGCTGTTATCAACCCGGCCTTACAAATTACAATTACTTTCAAAGTGTCCCATATAACGACCTCTACGGCAACACAACTTGCTGCTCTATGTGCCGCTGTTAATTACATCGCACAAACCAAACCTCGGAAGTGGGTCGTTTTTTGTGATTCCAAGGCAGCCATTCAGAGTCTGCAGTCAGCGCTACGACGCAAGACCCATGGCCAACTGGTGTTTGAGACCAGAGAGGTTCTCCATCAAGCCCTCATAAACGGACATGACATCTTCCAATGGCTTCCGGGGCACTGTGGCATCGTCGCAAATTGCCTTGGTGACGATGCTGCCCGGTCATCCCATAAAGAAGCTCTTACACTTCCTATACCCTTATCAAGGACAGATGCTGCGAGGGGTCTTCGTTTATTTGTTCAAACCAAGACTGAAGCTTTGTGGAACACTCCGATTTTCTCCAATTGCCATCTTCACCGGTTGGATCCTAGATTGAAGCTGCAGATTTCATCGAACTTCTGTGCCGCCTCTGGTTAGAGGTGGCTTTTACGAAAGCCTACTCATTCCTTATTGGAAGGTCCGACACGGTGATCTGTGACTCGTGCAATTGTGAAGAGACGATTGAGCACGCGTTGTGTTTGTGATATCTATGACAACGAACACGACGTTCTTCAGAGGGTGTTAAACCGATTAGATAGCAGATCATTTTCAGAGACTAAGTTTTTCGGACCATGGCCCCATGCGTCGCAGGCTTACAAAGCGACGCGGGCACTGCTACATTACATGAAAGCGACTGGCCTTAGTGACCGATTATAGGCATGAAGTTATGGACATCCGCATGTACTCGCACCGATATATTGCCTTCCTCCCTCGCTCTCCTTTCTTTTCTTCCCTTAAACCCCTTCCCCTGTGTTGGGTAGCAAACCGGACTTGCGTCTGGTCGACCTCCCTACCTTTCCTTCCTCTTCATCCTCCTCCTAGTAGTGAGCTGAATGCTCTTTACCTGGGGACGTATTCTAGGACGATCACTTTCGAAGATATTGCTTTCAGTGCGCGCGTTGGCTGGTTGAGCTAAACCTCTCAAATCATCCAACGTGTCCCGCATTACGTTACGCGAAAGGGACATGGCACCTTAGGCTGAGCCATCGTGGCCACTGCAGCGGAAATTACCTAAAATCCCGCCCGAGTTTCACTTCCGCTGTATGTATTCCAGATGAACGTGTGAGCCACCAAATCAAGTTTGCCGCTGTAACACCTTCTGCGAGAGACGTGGCGAATTCGAAGTTCAGCAGACGACATTTCGTTGCAGCGGCGAGTGGTCACCTGCACTCAGTGATTTGCAGCAACGCAAAGGTCAAGCTTTTTACTGAAGTCAAATTCTTGGAACGCGGAGAGACGAACAATTCTTGTCATGCGAATTATCCTTGGTGTACTGAGATGAGGCTACGAGTCAGCACCTTGCATGTACTCCGACTTAGCCTTAGTGCCTTTAAAACTGACCGATGAGCTAACTGATTTACACTAAGAGACACGGGTTCCATCGTAACCGTCTGCTACAACATGGCCCCTGAACTGACCGCCTCCCGCTCTTCGACGTGTGCTAACGCGCACTTCACGGCGGGATCACCAGTCTTCACCGTCGATCTCCCTGTTGGCATGGTGTCGGTTGAGGTGTCCTCTACGAGGCTACGAGAGACAGCCACTGCTCTGCATATTACCCACCTTTTCGCTCCCCAAAGCATGAATCTCCAACGCACTCGTGTAGTGCTCGTCCCAGTCGAACGTGTGCCACCACATGCATGCGTGGCGCCCAGACGAACCTGCGGTATTGCGTGAGTGTACTTAAAACGCAATGAGTGCCGTCAACCGAACAATAGAGAGTTTTAGAATATGGGCCCCAAACGTTTTGGGGCCCCAAAGAAATAGCGTCGAAGGCACTGCGCATGCGCGAGACGCAAACTGCGTTTGGGTTTTGCGTTGGGAACGCTATTTCACCGATTTAGCGGGAGCCCAAATAGCGGCCCCAGAAGCTTTGCGTCAGCAAACATGGCGGCACGCATCGAAGCGACGGCTCAAGCCTAGCACCAAACTGGGTTCGATTCGTGGTAACGCATGAAGTTCGCAAGCTAGGAGAAGTGACTGCGGTTATCGCTTTCTCTCAACTAGCGTGTGTTATGAAGATTGATTCATTAGACGCCGCTGATTCCGAATTGGATTGTGGATATTATTCTTCGTAGGCCTAACACGGCTAAGCTTGGCTGGTGAAGGCACGTAAAGTTGGCTTGCTCAAAACTAAGCGCAACTAATTGTTTGCTGCTTACAGAATAACCTATAAATTGTAATTAAACGCGAATACACACAAGTCAAAATTACTATTCCTATCATAAAATGGTATATTTTATTTAATTGTTACTAATAGCTTTTCTTTGACGCCGTAGTGGCGCTGTCAGCACAAGACGTTATCCGCAAACGTAAAACCCTATTCTAAACTCTTCACTCCTGCGTGCCCCAACGCTAACACCCGCCGATCACTTTGGGGCCCCAAATTATTGGGGCCCCTATTCTAAATCCCTCTAATATCGCTGAAAGTGATCGTCCGAGAATACCGCCCCTGGCTACTGCCCACAGGCATGTGCTTGCTGTGTTCCTTCTGTGCCTTCATAATGGTCGCGAAGATACATTTGAACGGCCATCCGCCGCAGTGGCTGAGCAAGAGATCGTGCGTTCGATTCCCGTCCGTGCCGACCGCATTCCCATGGGGACGGTATGCAAGAACGCTCGTACACTTATATTTCGGCACACGTTAAATGCATGACTCCTGGACCACTGCAGTCTTGAAAGCGAGTGAGCGGAGAAAGAAAGACGTACCAGCTATGTTTCTGACGTGACAGTTCGATGCCAAATAAACAGTGCAGGCCTTTGTAGGGCCACAGCGGCTGTGAAGTCACTGTTCGCTGCAACAGCAGCAGAGAGAGAGAGAGAGAGAGAGAGAGAGAGAGAGAAATACCTTTCGAAACCGAACACTGCTAGTGAAGCGGTGAGTACAGGCGTTAAGATGAATCAACGTTTTAGTAAGCCATGTTTGATCAGCTTTAGTTCCCGTATGTCGACTTGCCGGTGCAAAGTAACTTTTTTCCTAGTTCTCTGATAAAGCAGCGTTGTGCTTCCTATGCATTTCACATGGCTTTAAGCCTCGCACTAATAAAGTTACCGCGATATTGCCCTGAAAATTTTACCACAGAAATCAGTCGGACTACGTGTAACGCGTGGCAGCTAACGTGGGAACTGGTCCACATTTGGGAAGCGCTTTTAATACGTGGCCTTGGCACATTGCAGCGAAATGAGGTAAGTTTGACGTCGGTTCACTGTTGAAGACAACTGACAATTGATGAAGTGGGGGTTTCATAGGACAGCAGTGGGCTCTTTCCTCAAAACTTTGTTTCAGCATGACCTGGTACCTGGTCAAATGACACGGAATGTTCTATATCATTGAGACCAGTGCTGCATCCTATTTGTGCAATGGGATTCCAAGGAAGCTGACCTAAACATGTCCACAAATGTGCGGCGTCGTGGATGAAAGCGACCTTACAGTGAACCAGTCCATACTTGCTCTGCAGTTGAATTGTGGTCTGCTGTAAGCGCAGAATATGAGATAGAGAGAGAGAGAGAGAGAGAAAGAGAGAGAGAGCTTGCGAGCAAACAAAGCTTGTCTCTGCTGCATTTGAATCCTTGCCGCGTAAGACTGGTGTCCGTGATGGAGGTCAACGGCGAAATAACGAGGTATTGATAAACGCAAAGGATTGTTTTGTCCACTATCAAGATTTTAACATCATTTCCTTTCGGAGATAAATAAACGCCAAGGACATGGAGCAATTAGGTGGAGCTGTATATATTTGTTTCGTTGCGAATAAGGAGATAAGCAGCCATGGTACAATGGTCAGTGCTTATTCAGTGCAATGGTCAGTACAAGTCAACTTATTCACAAAAATAAAGCTGTACGAGTTGATTTGGTTGAAAAACTGCGCAAAAATTTTGGACGGCAGGCACAAGGGAACGATACCAGAGGCGCTCAGTAACAACAGCAACTTCATAGACATGTAGAACAGCAGCGTGCATGCCTGAACAAGAACATCGGATATAACCTCTCTCTCTCTCTCTCCACACACACACACACACACACACACACACACACACACACACACACACACACACACACACACACACACACACACACACACACACACACACACACACACACACACACACACACACACACACACACACACACACACACACACACACACACACACACACACCAAATTGGTGCAACCTCTCAGAATCACAACCCAACTTACAGCGAGTCCGTTGCACAGACTAGCCGTTGCACTGTGACCACACATCGCCCCTAAAATGCCATCTATTTCCACAAAATATAAACTATAGGTGACTCGTTTAGTGCACCAACACATCGCAGGGTAACGCGGGCCCTCGTATAACGCTTGAAAATCTAGAAAGAAAACGAGCGTTCAGTAGTAGTTTGCAAAGCTCACAATTAAGCCAGGAACATTAAAGTTTCGACAGGTATCGCACTTAACGTGTCAAATGCATTTTCACCAAGTGTAAACTTGGTGTGCCGAAGAGTTCTCTCGGCACATTGCGAAACAGTTGATTAGGACCGTATAAAAGCGCTTTCGAACACTTGCTTAAGGAGGTTTTTTTCAAAGGCTGCAATTAAGTTACACCCTTGAAACTTTGCCCACGCATTACCAACAAGGTGAGCCTTAGTACCTGAAAATGAACGTTGTGGCATGTTTTCTTTGAAGACATTGGTTCAACTTCGTGCGCGGTTTCGGAAATACGGTTGCAAAGCTCCGGAAAGTTTGAGTAAGTAATTTTTCACAAATTCTGTAATTAATCTACAAACTTGGAACTTTCGGCGTATGTCACCCACAACATGACCCCCATTATACGCAAATAAGAATTGCAGCTACTTTTAGTTCTCCCAGGGCAGCGAGGAAAAGTTGTAAGCGTTTCCTTATAACGCCTCTAAGAGGTTCAGAGAAGTCATGAACGTTTAGCAATTTTCATCAAGTTCTAATTAACCCAGCCACTTCGAAATTTTCAGCAATATTACTCCTCTTCTCTCTAATTACAAATTCCCTGAAATATTCAGTTATTCCATGACACTGAAAACCACGGATACAACGTTTCCGGGCGCTTCTAGTCTCACTAGCAGTTTCGCTGTAAAATTTCCACGGCTTTCCAATGATGTCAACTAGTGCTCGCATTTTATCGACGACTAAATGATCCCCAGTGACGATGCAGGGATACTTACAGCGAATGGTGTAAGTCTGTTCATTCAGGGCCGCTTGGAAGAGCTGCTTTGCCTGGAATACAGCCTGTGGGAAGCAGCTGAGCGTCGCCACCCACATGACGTTGGTGAATGTGATGACGTCCTGGCGCTTGAGCAGAGCAGCCTGGTCCTGCTTGCCACGTGTCTTGTATAGCACCACAGAGTCCACTAACCGCAGCACCAGCCTGATCTCCGCATCACCAGCAAGGATAGATGAAAAAAAGAAAGAAAAGCGAAATGCAGCACAATACAGCGCTGGTTTATTCCATGCTCTTTGTGATAAGCCGCTTGATTGTACATATAGGCTTTGAGCCCTCGGTCGGAAAGTGAGATGCCGGTCAAGAGGAAACAACGATGTTGCCCTCGAACAATGTGGGCATGCTCATGTCTGCCGCATTTGGGTCACAGAAATGTAGTGAACATGAAGTGTGGAAAGTTGAGAGCCAAACGCTTGAGAGATAGCACTCAGAGAGACATCCTCGATATATCCCTAGTGTGTAAGTGGGAGGCTGAGTAGATAATTTCACGGCATTGTAATTATTATCGCTTGGTTCTCCTTTCCAATTTGATCGCTCGCAAGCTATATACTTGAACCACGTTGCACTTCACTTATTTTCGACATCCTCACATTTGCTTATAACGTTGTCACTTCAAGGAATTAAATTCCGTTTGAATTACGTTCTCGAATGTTAGCGTGAGCTGACTTCATGTATACCGTATGTTTCCGTGAAGCCTAACTAATGTTTCCGGCAGCGCATACATTATTCACTCGCGCGGACGTTAGAAATTGAGTGATATTCATCGATGAACTCATTCACTACTAGAAATTCGCTAATCAATTATAATGTTAATTCATGGCGCATGGTAGAAATGCAGAATCGAAGCCGGTGAGCGCTTCGATTAGTCTACATTCTTAGATTAGCACCGATCATCACCAGAGTTTGCTACGAATTACAATGGTGTTCTACACCATACAAAGGGGCTATCGGAAGAGGGACACTCGAACTTATCAAAAGTGCATGGGTGAACAAGCGAGGCTTCAGCCCGAAGCCAACGCCTTCGTCAGGACAAAAATAGCTGCCCTCCTAACCAAGCCATGTCGAAACTTCCGGCGGAGGGGTCCCTTGCTTGCCCACTGTTGACCAATCAGTGTTCCACGTAATTCTTGCACCGCTAAGTTTCAGCTCTGCAATCGCTATACGAGCGCTGAACTAAACTTAGGTGATAGAGAATATTCGGTAACGAATGAGTCAATCACAATTTCAAACTTACCTCTGCTGTACTGGTATCTAGAAATATCTCAAGTTTCCCATGAAACGTCTGGTACGTGCGCTACGAACCACGTGCAGTTGGATACATTGCACGCCTCTGACGTCTATAACACACTGCAAAACCAACGCACTGAGTTATCAATCTGAGTTTACTGCACTGAGTTCTTAACCTCAACTGGTTGTTTCTGCATCACTGTAAGCCCTGTTGCATATACACCATACATGCGCTATATGTATACTCCGTATTTGCATCATCCCAACTACTCGCATTATTTTCGTACGTTTGATTGAACTCTAGTGGTCCTTGCTACTTTCAGGCGCCAACACCGCCTTTACATTCATGTAGATAGCAGGAAAAGGTTTTGGGAGATATTACGGTGGACAAGAGTGAAAGGGTAGAAGGCAACAATACGTTAGGACTAAGGGAGGGATTTGTATATATAATTGTTTACGTTGCGAAAGGGCATAAATGCTGCTATTGTTCATTGATTTTCATGGGACCTTACGTCCCTAGGCAACACTGCATGATCTATGAGTGACGCTGTAGTGGAGGGCTCCGGATTAATTTCGACCACCTGAGGTTCTCTAACGTGCACCTAAAATTAGGCACAATAGCGTTGTTGCATTTCGTGCCGATCGAAATGCGACAACCATGGCCGGGACTCGAATTTGCGATCGCGTGCTCAGGAAGAGAATGCCACAGCAAGCTCTGTTCAAGCTCTTGTTGCAGAAGATATCGCTCACGTCGAGACAACAGGACATAGACGAGTATTGGGAAACACCTTCGCGCTGATTTGGCTTAGTCGTCGCCTTGTGCGACGCAAGCACAAGGTTATCGACACCCTCCAGAAAACCTGCGGTTGCACGACTGCGTTTGTTTCTACTGCAAGGATCGCGTATGTTGCACGGAAGGCTGAGAGGTGCGTGGTGCATCGGCCTACCGTCAGAGCGCAAGAAGCGAAACATGTCAGATAAATATCGCTGCTCCATGCTGATCGCGCCATCTCAGAGTTATAGGGAAACTGCATACTTATAACATTAAAAGTTTCGTGTGGGCTTGTTTGTTCATCTTGAAACACTCAAACGTGACGGGCGCAGACTTCCCACTATGTGTTTTAAAAAAAAAAAAACAGGCGTTAATATGAAAGTACAGCCTCTCCAATATTTCAATCTCATGTGAGTCTCGACCCACATCAAACCCTTCAATGTTTAAAAGGGCCCTGAACAACCCTCGGGCTTGGTGAAGTAACATAGTCTGCGGGTGGCATATGCTGCTGTTAACATCTCAGCCAAGCTTTGCTGTCGTACGCGGTGTGTGGAGCTCGCAAGCGGATTGCCATGTCACCTTTTTCTCAAACGCTCGCTTTTCAACATAAGGCGCTGTCCTCACTCTCATCTAGACGCATTAATTCGTTATCGGACGCACTATTTCGTCATTCCCTTAGACGCTGCTATTTGCCGATAGCTGGCATCAAGCTGCGGTCGGCTACATGGTGTAGATAGCGCGGCCGCCGCAGGGTGCCGCTACGATACCACTGGCTAAGCGCACTGCAGCTCGCTGAGTACAACCGCGTTTGGCTTATAATTCCGCTTCTGCTGAACGCATTGAGGTACTTTTTGCGGTAAAGTAATTCTGAAATAGCCTATTGTCACTTGAAATGCCTCTCTTCCCTTCAATAAAAAGTGGTTCGGGGCCCCTTTCAAAGTAGCGCCATCCTTTGAACTTTTCCGCCGCCGCGCGGGCCTTACACGCGCCCTCCGCCGCCCGTCTGCCCTGCTGGATACGGACCCTTTTCCTGGCATCATTCAAGTTCCCCGACCACATCCAATCACCGACGCATTCCAATTATGGTGCGGCGGGGATCGTCTACCACGTCACCGGACCCGTCAGACAGGCCCGCACGTCGAGCTATTGTCTTTCCCCTTGCTTGACTCTTCCCGAAAGTGCAACGGGAGGCTGACACGATTCCAGGCAGTTGATCTTGGTCTCAAGCAAAGCTGTTTTGCGGCTCTGGAAGGTCGTTCGAGAACAACCCGCCTCCTCCAGCTGAGCGCTTCCAAGCGAGGAGGCGACGCCGGAGGCAAGTCAACCTTCGGACAATGGAGCATTTGAGCGTCTCCATTGGCCGAATGTGAGGGCACTTGCACGGGCGCCTACCATTGGGCGAATGTGAGGGCACTTGCACGGGCGCCTACCACTGGAGAAAAATGACACCTGAGCTAGCTCGACGAGTGGCCGAAAATTACGTGCCCCGAGAGACCGAAGGGGTTAAAAGCGAGAGAAAGGGAGAATAGTTTTTTCGTTCTTGCCACGGGCCGCAGCGTCCGATTTGCTGCCGGCCGTCGATGACTTTATGACTGTTCATTACTTTGTTTTATTGCTGTAAATGTATATAAACCTTCAGTTCTCAAAATCCTCCTGAACGTCGGCCAACTTCCGCACTCAACGGCAAGATCTAATAGCCCTTTCTGATTGGACTACCGCCGGGACTTGGCCGCGCGCGCTTTTCCATTTAGTTTTTTTAACCGGGGAATAAACGCACGCTTCCGGATGTCTCTCGGGCGCCATTTTCATTGAAAATGAATGAATACGCGCCGTAGTGTACGTAATAAGTGGTTTATATGGTGAAAGGAGAATCAGTCGTGAGCGCGTCGTTAACAACAGCGTGCTTCCTTGGCGTTGTTTCTACTCTTCGTCATGAGTTGCGGCGCCTCGGTTGCCGTAATCGCTTCAGTGAATGAAAAACACTTTCTTCGCTTGCGCCCAGTAAGCGTGCTGTGGAGCGAATATATGGAAGCACCGGATTGGTCGCGCAGACTTCAAGCCGCCGTCCGCGTGCCTTTGTGACGTAAGAGGTTTCTTGGATACATACTTTGGATACCCTGTATAATATATATATATTATACAGGGTAGTTATAAAGGAAATCAGTAGAGGTGTTCGAATACTGAAATTTTCGAATCGAATGAATATTTGAGAAAAACGACCTCCACATATCAAATCGAGTATTTCCTTACGTCTAAACAAATTTGTGAAATATAAAGTTTTCGTGTGTTAAGAAAAAATTTCGGCAGCACCTTACACTCCTGCAACACGTGAAGGCGAAAGCCTGCTGCACACGCGGTAATGCGTTAAGTCATGCGATCGGAGGTGTCAGATTTCGTGCAACACACAACCAGCCGCAGTGCGAAGTAAACGTATGGCGCTGTAGGTCGACCACCTCTACGACACATGCGAGCACTTAATGCACTACCGAAAGGTACTTTCGCTGCCTTTCTCGTTTTTTCTTTCTTTGTTCTATCATTCGTTTTCTTTCCTTAGTTCCTTTTTTCTTTCATTTCTTCATTCACAATCAGCCATTGCATAAAGGCTTGCTTACGGGGATGTGAGCCACTGCTGGCGATATTTTGGGCCTCACTGGGCTAGACGCCGCTTTTTTCGGGTATGAACCATTGCAACGAGTCATTAAGACTTTCGACTGAATACTAATTAATGAAAAGCTACTTCGCATTATTTCATGCGTGCTTGTAGTGCTCGCAAATAAACGTCAGGTCAGCTGAGGTGGTCGTAAATGAAAAATAACTGATTTTAGCTAAATGAAATTAAGTTATGGGGTTTTACATGCCACAACCACCATATCATTACGAGGCAATCTGTAGTGGGGGATGCCAGATTAATTACAACCACCTAGGGTTTTTTTTTAACGTGCACCCCATGCACGATACACGGGCGTTTTTGCATTTCGCCTTCATCGAAATGCAGCCGCCGCAGACGGGATTCGATCCCGTGCCCTCAGGCATAGCAGCGCAACTCCAAAGGCACTAAGCCACCGCAGCGGGTGCACTTTTAGTTACCTCGTGCGCCATGACAATGCCATTAATTAAACATAGGAACAGCACAAGAGTCACAAGCTGGGCTAGCTGGTTTACATTCACTATGATTAAACAGCGCAGACGACGGGACGGATGACAGCGCATTGTGTTGTCCGTCTCCCCCGTCCCGTCGTGTGCGTCGTTTCGCTACAAAGGATCGGCACGTAACCAGATCCACGTATTATGTTGCGTTTGTTGAAAGAAGTGCGTTATTACAGCACTGCGTTACAGAAATGGAAACATGCTGACCGAGACTGGCCAAATAATAAATTGCTTTGCCTGAATCGAGGGTGCCTATGTGCAGCAGACACGGTTCTTTTGCGATAAAATGATTTCGAAAAGTACTCGCTTACATTGGCCTCTGCACTCTTAAAACGGTTGCACCCTTTGGGGTATACAAGGCGTTTCAGCTAACTTCAGCCAGCGTTTAAAAATACGCCGATGCACATTAAGACGGCACGACCAAATGCATGTTGCTCACTTTTGTACGTATAGCGTGTCACGCTATTTTTTGTGTTTTGCTTAACAGGATAATTAGTCAGCATTAAGTAACCAACTTCTGAAGCAACGAAGCTAGGGAAAAAAATTCCAATGAGAAAGTTACAGAGCGGTTTGCAAAACGTCCGAACAAACAGTTTCTGTCTTTCTATCTGTTAATTATTAGTGTTTTTCACCTTACTGCAGATGCAAAAAAAAAAAAACAACACCGCTACGTCTGGTTATTGCTATCCTGAACCGCCGCGAGGGAAGCACACCACTGGCGTAAATCGCACACCCAACGCCTTCATCACTGCCTTGTCGCCTTTTAAGCGGCAGCACGCCCTGCTAGATGCTATGTTCGTTTGTACGCGGACAGTTTGGGAGCGCTGCAACCACCGCGCGCAAACGGGTATGTCACGTGGCATTTTTTTTCGCGGGCATCCGCAGTAAGCTGAAAAACACTTACTTGATAGAAAGTTCGAAAGTGTCTAATCGGACGTTTTGCAAAGCGCTCTACAACTTTTTAATCGAAATTTTTTGCTTAGCTTCGTTGCTTCAGAAGTTGATTAATTAACCTTGCCTAATTATCTAATTAAGCAAAATGCAAAAAGATAGCGTGACACACTACGTACAAAAGTGAGCAACATGCATTTGGTGGCGTCGTCTTAGAGGGCATCGGCATATTTTTAAACTGGCTAAAGTTAGCTGGAACACCCTGTATATTTGTCCCACAACGATCATCGTCATCTGCCTTGCTTGCGTTTCCTTTCTTAAAAACTCGGCGCTCACTACTTTCCTGTCGAGGATCTGTGTCAAGCTGATAACGCGCAAGCCGTTCGTGACGGAAGTACCGAGCTCGCAGCGTTAAAGAAAGAAAATCTCCGAGGCCATTAGCCGTGACCTCGGAGATTGACTAAGCGCCGCAACAGTACATGAGTCAACGAGTTCGGAGGCCCACGCGCTGGCTTACGTCACGAGGATATCCGTGCTATAGGCGCTGTTAGGATCGGCCTGCAGGTATTTCAGCCCGCTGCAGGTGCGTCGATCGATCCGGGGTGGGGGCGCCCTTCAGAGAACCAGCGAGGACAGCGCTAACCAACCGTGAACTTCCTTTGGAGAACTGAGGACTATGGCAGCTCTGGAATTTATGGGCGCCGGCTGGGTTCGGGCGTGACCATCTGACTACGGGGACGCAGGACAATGGCTACCACGACGACTGCGCTGCAAAGGTCGTCGGCCCTCGGAGAGAGCACTGAAACTTTTGCGGCACGTGTGTGAGAGCCCTCCTCCTCCAAAAAGGCGTGTAGTCTGCGATGACGTCGAACGATGACGTCGAACGGAGTGCTTATAAGCAGCGATTGTCGGCTGCTAGGGGTGCTCGTTGTCGTGCTCGAAATGTGCTCGTGAGCTGTGTGCTGTATGTTCGTTTTGCGGGCTCCATTTGGGAGCCACGCTAGACTGTGTAAATGTATTCCATGTTCAAATGTAAATAATGTAAATAAATCCTGCTCGCCTAGTCCTGTCGCCCCAAGTTCCTCCGATCGTCCTACCAGCTCGACTCCAAATCTTACAAATGGTGGTAGCGGCGAGATCGTCTCCAAATCTTACAGCGCCTGCCACACGGACGTCGATAAGGTAAGGCATCTTGTTGTTGCCTGTAGAGGCGCTGCGGCGACGTGACCACATACTCGCTAGGCTAGCTGTTGTATGTATTACGAATTTACTCGTTAGTCTGAAGTGTTCAATAAACGCGAACGGACTGCTCCCTGGATGTTCCGCGCAGTTATTCAATGTTGTCACTTGAGTCAACGCCATTTATTGTCAGCTTATTTTATGTCGCACTGCAGGACGAAGACCTCTCTCAGACATCTCGAATATTACTTGGGCGTCTGCAGACTCCATCTTATGCCTGCGAATTTCCTAATGCCATTACATCCTCTAATCATCTGTAGTCTTCGGATGCCGTTACCCCAACCCTTGGAACACTATCTTACTCTAAAGACCACCGGTTATCTGCATTACTAAACACATGAGCTGCCCAACTCCACTTACTCTTATTAATGAACTATAATATTAGCTACATGAGTTTGCTTTAGTAACCATAACACCGTCTTCCTGCCTGTTAACGTTACGCCTACAACTTTCTGTTCGATCGCTCGCTGCTAGGTCCTGAGCTTGTCAAACTTGTTTTCCTCCAATCTACAACCCTATAGGTTAGCAATGGCAGAATTTGCACTGATGGTATGCTTTTTTTTTTCTTTTCAAGGACGTTGGTAAGCTACCGATCTTGTCTTGACAGTGCCTGCAATACATGCTCCAACCCAATTTTATTCGTCTCGCAATCTACTTAATCTACTGATAATCCGGACTGTTCGTGACTACTGGGCCTGGAGGCTGGCACCAATCACGACCTCATATTCTCTTCCTAGTTGCCAGACTATGGAACATTACCTTAGTCTTACGCATATGAATCCCCAAACATACTTCGTCGGTTTAAGTTTTCAATCAGTTGTGATCTCCGGTACTCTTAAGAACAATTCGATCTGCAAACCACCGGTTGGTCAGACATTCCCCGTTAATCCTTGTGCCTAATCTCTCCCAATCTATCACAATGAATACTTATTGCAAGCATGCAGTGAATAACGATTGAGAAATTGTGTTCTTGCCTGACATCCTTCCGAACTGCAGCATTTCCGCGTTTCTTGGGAAGAGGCATGGTAGGCGTGGAATCCAAGTAAATGTTGAGATATTCCTGTATGCTTCACGTACTCCTGGACTATACACGATGCCTCCATGGAGTATCTGCTGAATTGAACGCCTTTTCGTACTTTATGAAAGGCACACAGGGGAGTCAGTTATACAATGCGCAAACTTTGCGATTACCCGAACACATGAAGTAACACGAGTGCCAGTCGCTGCGGTGGCTACGCGGCTATGCTGTAGCGCTGCTAAGAACGAGGTCGCAGGATCAAATCCTGGCCACGGCGGCCGCATTTTGATGGGGGTGAAATGTAAAAACGCCAGTGTCCCGTGCATCTGGGTCACGTTAAAGGTCCCCTGGTGGTCAAAATTAATTCCCCCACTACGGCGCGCCTCTATTCCCAGAATTCATTCATTCAACATGAGTGCGGTCCACCGTCCAATTTTCCACTTCTAAAGTCAGTTCTCTAGGCCGATCGAAATCACGGGTCGCCGATTCTATTCGAAATTACCTGAGTGAATAATCTTAATACTGAAAGCAATAACGGGTCCATATAGCTATTTAGTGTCATGGCACCATATTCTGCGGCAAAGCACTTTCGAGGCTAGGCCACTTTCCATTTTCTTTTTCTCTCTCGGTGTATTTTGCACTGCAGGCGTCAGCGCTGTTATAAGTTTAGGGAACTTCCCAGCCGTCGGGTTCAACTGGCACAGCATTGTTTAACTTAATTCATTTGTTATGGATTGGAAATGTTGGCAACAACTACAGCATGTCGCCGGCCTCTCCACAACGTGCAATTGTTAAACGAATGAAATATGTGAAAGTGGCAATATGCGTAAGCAGCGCGTGTCTAACACTAAGGTGAACGAATTAGCGCCATTCTAGTATGACGATCAACACCGCACGCTGACCCGTGAACAACGTCTCGGGAATGTTCAGCTACCGATCTACACGCGTGAGAGCTTCTGGACAACCTGCGCGCTGTAGTGGTGCAGGCAGAACATTTTGCTGGGCTAGTCTGTGCTTGCTAAGGAACGTGATGTAGCGCAACGACACAACCACAAAAAAAAAAAAAAAGCCGCAGTTTCGCCCGAAAGGCGAAGCATCGACTACGATAGCAAATTATATTAGACAGCCATACGGATTAAGGATAGCACTTTTATCGGCCGTACGGGCTTGCAAACATTGGCTTGTGAGCTAAATTTACAAGTATGGTGTCAGTGCGCACAGCGAACATGAACACATCAAACTTGATGATCGCGGACACTCGCTGTCAAAACGCTGGCGTGAGGAAACGCGGTAGCAGCAACGAGCGAAGTGACCTTTGTTCTGTCTGTCCCTTCAACACAAACTGAGCGCCGAGAACACACAGCACGCACAAAGCTACGAGCCGCCGACGCACCTAGACTGCCCTCAACGCAGATTGCTCTGAAGATACGGCCGCGCGCAGTTGCAGCCCCCTCCCTCCACTCTCCCCGGTGCCGCTATGTCGGACTATATTTAGTCCTTAAAGGGCTAAATATAGTCCGACATAGCGTGAGCACGCGGCCGCGTTACGTCACGTTGGCAAGAACAACAGCGTCTATAGTTCGACCGAAGGTTCGACGCACTGGCGCAGCCAATGTAACCGGACGCGGCCAATGTGCTCCGACGCGCCCGGTGTCGAGCGACACTCGCCTACGCGCCGATAACGTATAGACCGTTTCATCGGGCGAGGAGGATAGGGCGCGCGGAGAGTTTTCCTCCTCTCTGGCTTGGGCGATCCGGCGCGGCGCTACTTGAAAGTATTGCTGTCGCGTGCTGCGGAACGATTTCGAGATGTTTTAGACCTTACTTTGTGAACTTTACGCCATGTTCGTTCATATAAGGTCGTCAGTGAAGCCTTTCGGTACATCGGTAACTATACTGTAGGCAGAAATATGTCTTGGGGGCGCAAAAATGTGATGCGCATAATCACCCGCGATGCACGCGCATTATCAGTCGCGGTGCGTGTTTACTATTTTGCTTATATCGATTTTAATTCAACAAAGAAAGCCGGCGTCTCTGCATTACCAGCAATAAATGGTAAATCAGCTCACTGATCGATTGGCGTAGGGAGTAAAACATAAAACATAAGGGTGCATGCTCGTGCACGGCCAACCTAAGGCAACCACGAACCATCTGAGCGGCAGGCTTTATCAAATATTTGTGACACACTGGCATCGTTCTCACGCATTTCAAGTATGCTTCAAATTACCATATGTCTACGCTAGACTTGCTGCATGAGGCCCATGGTGCTGCTCAACACAGCGATCACTGCGGTTGGTGAGACAGCACGATACATATATAAGCTGTGTGCTTCGGCATTGCCTTTTTTGGCCTGTATACAACCATAATATATGAGAGGGTTCGCTTAAAAAGAATGCGATGGCTATTTCTCAGCGCAAATTCCGTAATACGTGTGAGCGCGTCGTAGAGAACTGAACGAACACAACCGAAAAAAAAAATCGGTTGCCATCCTCTTTCTCTAAAAAGCAAGAGAAAACGGGCTAATGCCGCACAATGTTTATAAATATATAACCGCTGATACCGTATGCTTGGACCATGCGCTATATAGAACAAAAATATCTAATCCGGCACCTACTACTGCTTAGGACGCTTGCGCAGTTCGTAAATAGTCGCTTTACTGAACAAGCTTAATTCAGACTATAAGGTATGCTGCTATTACTAGGCAAAACTATTTTATTCATAGGTGGAAACCTCATCCATCCAACCAAGTAGTCACGCAATGTCACCTGCAGCGAACAGTTTGAACGCTTATCAAAGTATAACAGCACAGTTCCCATCGTAGCAGAACGGTACCCACGCTGTTACAATCGTCGCGTATGTTTCATGGCTCATAAACCGCAGTTAGAAATAGAAGATAATACTGCAATAAGGTCACATTAGTGATTGGAACATTCAGAAATACACAATTGATCTCCGAGGCTGATTGTATAGGCTCATATATGCGCGCACACATCGCGCTGCGTGTTCCGTCCACCTCAACGCCAGCAGAAATTCCGGCCGTGACGCCTTAAACCACTTCAGCACGTTTCACAGAACCACTTACCACGTAGAAGACGCACGTCATACTAAACAGACCGCACGACCGCGAAAACAAACGCCAGAACCTACCGCCGAGCGTATACCTGCCATGCAAAAGACCGCTTTCACCCAAGCCAGTATGGCGCTGCTCATAGGCGGCGCCACTGCGTTCACAATATGGCGGCGCCTACGAAAAAACGGTCTATAAACGCGCCTTTAAGGTTGGGTGCCTCGCGCGCCACGGAAGACGGCGCGCTTCCTCCCCGCTATCCTCACTTTAGCGCGGGCGAGATTCAGCGGCGATCACCGTGGCCGCGATCGTCGGCTCCCCTCGCACATGCAGCGTAAGGGGCGCAGCGACTGCGTTAACGCCCTTGGAATTTATACGGAACATTACGGCGACGGCAGAAATGCGTGGAGTGTCCATATAACTTATCGCAATAAAATGAACGAGACATAGGTCACAGACACATGACGCCTGGACATGATGCAGACAGTTGACGAAGAAAAGGGTGTAACGGTAGAGCGTACTGGTATGTTGTGCGCTTCGCTTGTCAAAATGGGCTGGTATAGATAGCGTACCATGCCTCTTTTGCGCAACACTATAAACCGGAGAGGCTTTCTGCAGAAAATCTTGTTAAAACATTTAGCATCTGTTCAAATGCATATACATTTCTTCTATTTACGCGACTCATCATGTGCATGATAACCGCGCTCGTTTACTACGAAGCGTTGCAGCGATGCAATGTTCCTCTGAGCGAGGGTCTGGGACTAGCACTCGCTTCAGCCAGTTTCGTCTCGGTGTCCTAATGACTTACAGGTGAGACTACCGCGTAGTGTAATGTGCAGATATCTGGGAGAGATTTAACAGTAGAAGGGGTTCAACAGCCTTGCAGCAGCGTGATGCACGCAAGAAAGGTATCCGTATGTAACAGCCGCCAGCATCTTCACCATTACGCGAGCGTCGACTGCACGGAATGTCAGCGCCTTATAACGGCGAGATCGGCAATATGCGCAAGCGCACGAAGGACTCTACAGTGCGTGCTTCGTCTGTTATGCTCTTCCCTTCAGCAGCGCACACGCACTGCCTTTGTTATCCGTGAGGCCCCGTCGCTGACAGACGATACCTTGCATGCGCTGATAAAATTTCCTATAGTTATATCACCTTATTTCTATGACGCATGCGGGGGCCCATTAATGCGGAAGAAAAATGGAAAGCGTATTTTAGTCTTGCACATTTTAGTCGTGCACGTGTTTCACTTCACAGCGGCTTTTGTAGATAGGACTCCGCACCCTTGCGAGCGTGTTGCCTCCTGAAGTGAACAGCGTAGCAGACGACGCTCGCAATGGAGTATGATTTGCGTGCACTATCGCCGATCTTGCCGTTGTAAGGTGCGATACCATGCGGTGCGGTCGCCGCTCGCGCGATATTAAAAATTCTGGAGGCTGTATACGCATAAAAATGACACAGTGAAGCTTTAGTCCAGGGTGGACCAACGCGGCAGCTGATCTGACCAAGGTGCTCGAACATACATAGCTGCTTAGAACGAGCGGCATGCTTAGTAACATGTTTTGTCAAAGTTAGTTTATGCACGGCATCTCTTCTCATTAATAAACCACATCTATGCAAAAAATACAGGACGAGCAAGTTAAGCCAGCTTGACGGTTAAGGGCTCTTCTGACGGAAATTGGAGGCCTTCCTCCTGAAGGCATCATGTGCTAGTAAACTTAAAGGCTTTGCATTAGATTCATGAGCATGATTCAGCACCGAATTCTATTATTTTCAGAAGTTCCGAAACTAAACACAAAATCATAACAATGTCGGTCAACATCGGGCGTTTGTGCAAACACGAGAATATTACTTTACGATGCTGGTGGCCTTTCTCCCAGTTTTGTTTTCTGTAAATACAATTACTACTTACGCAAGAACTGTAGGCATAGAATATAAATACGATAACTGAAGTTCGTTCTTCATCGTTGGGGTAGCGCAAGGGCCGAAGCATAAGAAAGCGAGACGACAAACACAGCGCTGATTAGCACTCAGCGCATCTCATGGATTTCGATCAAATAATCAATGACAAAGTGTCAAGAAAAGCAATGGATGATAACCATACCTCATTTGTAACTACACAAAGCAGGTAGACAGACAGTAATAACGGTAGCACGACAAGTCCGCACAGCTACCTGATTAGTACAAACTAAACACATGCATGCCATCAGCCCAAATCAAAATACTCAAACGATGTTGACGGCTGGCCGACAGATATGGGATCCTTATGTGGAAGGCCTCCACGACTTCAAGCGACATCTTATCCCGGTGTCAGAACAATGCAGTGGTGCCTACAAGAACCGGCTTGCAGCCGCAATCGGCAGTAAACTCAGGTGAGAATACGCAAATCCCTTCATAAAACGTGTATAATTCAATAACAAGGCAACGGCCAGTGCGGTTCATAGTAAAAGCAGCAAGAAATGGTGTCGCGCAAACGATGTTACCTTTGAAAGGCACAAATTTAACCCGTGTTTTATGCTGCACACTTCTGACTGTACAACGCCCCTTCGAAAGCGCGCTTTTGTGCTGCAGAAGAAATTGCACTAAACTTGTAAGCCAAAAACGCTACATTCACTTCAGACTTTGACGCCACTTTTAATTTGTTTGAAATGCGGTGGAAGCATGGTATTGCAACGACATTCAGCGCCGTATTTGTCTCGCTTTCTTCCTCTTGCGCTGCCCCCAACCATGAAGTTGTACAGTAATACGGGAACTTGAAAAAAGTGACCTGAGGTATTTGATTTGATTCGCTAGGTGTGTAAGCTATGCGTATTACTTGTGACTGAACAACCATTTTTCCATCTACTTGAGCAACTATGTTTTGCCGTACATGCACGAAATTAGAATAGAGGGTCTTATTTACAGGTAAAGCGATAGTCCTCTCACTTTTGCCGTCTTCGAAATTTCTGCATCCCTGAATACTAATATCTGGGAAAGACTGCACTTATATCGTCTCAGTTGTGGCGATGCGCTTAACGTATGCAGCATTGTATTCATGGTCAGGCGTTTCCAATGCAGCTTTGAAGACGTCAAAAGTCTTAACTCTAGGAGAGGGATGATGCATAGCTCTGTCTTCGTGTCGTGGGCACTGCTGAACGCACTTGCTAAAAAACCCGGACTTGTATTCACACAACTTCTTTGTCGCAAGAGTTCTACGAAGGTATTGCCTCCTCATTGGCTAGATTTAGGCGCACGCTACTCGTGACAGCGATAGCTGATATGGGACGATACTATACATAGCAGTTTTGGGAACAGTAGTCTTATTTCCTACACTTCGTCCATGGCTTAAAGTTACGTTAAGAAGTCTTTCTGGCTGCATGAAGCATTTAGACAGCACGCGTTTTAAGCTTTCAAATGTTCCGCTTGACTATCGTGCATCGTCATCGTCACGTTGTGGCGGGGATGCAATTAGTACTTTCTTCCGTCGAACGTTCAGAGTAGTTAGAGACGTAACGGAATCGTCGAGGGAGGCTTAATTTTTGTGTGGTTCTGGCAGAATCTCACTGCCTTTTTTCTGGCTCGGTGAATACCGACCACAGGTAGAGCTAGGTTAACAGCCGTCGCAACAATCACAGAAGTCATCGTGAAAAAACCAAGCAAAAGCACTCACTGCAACAGTGGGACCATGTTGAACAGACCGGCGACGAGCACGTGAAGAACGAGCAAGAGCACGCATCCCGAAGAAGGTTGCGATTGGCGGCCTACGAGCCGGCACACGCCCACCACAAACAGGGGCAGGCTGGACAGCTGAGCGAGGAAGAGCGTGACGATAGCTTCCGCGCAAGCTCCAGACACCGCGTACCTCTGCACGAGCCACCACGAGCTAGCCGCGAAACACACGTGCAGAGAGAGCGCGTATGCCGATGACAACACGAGCGTGAACGGCGCGCTCCGCGACTCCGGACAGGTGACCAGCAGCTCCGGCTCGTCGCGCCCTCCGCATAGCCGGCCGTCGATCTCCGGCGGCGGGCGGAAGATGCCGCTTAGCAGCATATCAGGGCGGTTCTGGCCATCGGTGCGCTTCTTCAGCTCCTCTTCCTGGGCTTGTTCCCCCGCCGAGTCTCCGCGGCATGCTTCCAAGCTGTCCGGCATGATAGCGCACGATGCACCAGGAGTCCCAGTTTCTTTGGCGGTCAAGTACTTCTTCGCGCCGGTAGCGGCAATTGCGGCGTAGCACTGCCGCATGCTCCGTCGCTGGCGCTTCTCTCGGCGGAACCGCTCGAGCCACTCGACGGACGATGCGTCGTCGTCAGCTAGACGTTTGCTGACGGCGCCGTTTCGCTCCATGACGACACACGAGATGGGGGTCTGCCCAATTCCGGTGCGCGCTTTTTCGCTGACCGCTCGTTTCCTTCGCTGCAGCAGCCGTGGGCTCCGGGCGCTTCCTTTGGGGTTGAACCGCAGACAGCCCAGATGACGCCGCTTGCGGGTCTTCAGCTTTTCAAGCCAATGTTGTATGCGACGACAACGCGCTGATACCACTCAACACCTTACCACTCGTTCCTGGCTGCCGGCCTGCCAGTGTAGCCACCGGCGCCAAGCATGCGTCGATCGAATCCTTTCCCGAGCCCCGCCCCCTTTCATTTTTCCCTCGCGTCGGAAGTCGAAACGGAATCTGCGTGCCACGTCCGGCGTTTATCTCTTCCGGCCTTTTGGAAAATAATTTCGGCCCTCTTTGTTCGCCGTCTTTCCGTGATGTTCAGGCCGGCTGTTTTGCCGCTGACAGATGTGGCGCGTGCTTGCATTTTTCCAAGAAGAACGAAAAAAGGCGGCCTTGTCCCTTATCGCCGTGGCCGCGAGCAGTTCTTGAGCATGTCACATCTGGAGCCGGCCGCCGTGGAGCTGTGTCAGCTGCCGAATCACCCGAGTGGATCTTGACCGATAGCGCACACTGTATTGGATAAACAAGGCGCGAGAATCCTGACCTTGAGCACCGTACGTGTACGCGCGCAATCGACAGCAGTGCACAAGACAGCAATATCTTTACCCGTTATCTAAGTGGAACCTTTATACTACTAAAAGACAAAAATATTAGAGTTTTACGCGCCAATGGTACGATATCTGATAAGGAGGTACACCGTAGTGGGGGCTCTCGATAAATTTTGAACATGCGGTGTTCTTTAACGTGCACCTAAATATAAGCATTTTGCCCCCATCGGAACGCGATCGCAACCGCGACCTCGAGCTCAGCAGCGCGACGCCACAGTCACTAAGCTACCGCGGCGGGTTATAACGATTTATGCACTCGCCGAACTTTGCTTCATGGCCTTCACATCCGACAACCGCACTGTGTACGGGAACGTACACTACAGCGTTATACTTGGAACAGACACCTTTTATTGTTGCTAGCTCTTCACATTGCATATAACGGCCACATAAACAGGTTAATTTGTGACTCATGGCCTGAGAAGTGGCATTTGGTCTGTGAAGAGCGCCGTGGGAAGGCGTTGGAGTAATTTTTACCACCTGGGCTTCTTTAACGTGCGTCGAAACCTTAGTGCAATTCTTCTGCATGAAGACGTGCGAGATACGAAAAGCAGACAGAAAGGGAGACGTGCTCAGAAGGGATACCGCCTCATATCATATTCACAGCTACAAAGATCGGTAGAAACGATGTGATGCGACATTCGTCCGTGTGTGTGCAATTAAATTGAAGTTGTCTGTCAGCGCCTTTGTGTCCTTAATCCACCATTTAGGTCGATTGCTTGCCTGCTGCTTCGCCGGAATTTGTCTCGAGCCTACTTGCCCAAGCATTCGTTTTGTTATTTTTTTTTGTGCATGTTAATCCCGTCAGAATACGGCAGAGAATGGAGCCAGTGACCGAGCTCGGTCTCAGCGGCAGAACGTCATAGCTGATGAGCCACCGGGGCGAGTTCACGTAAGTCGAAAAAGAAATAATAAAACATACTTATTTAATATATTAGTATAGGCATACGTCAACAGCAATGCTTTTTTTGTACGTTTGTGTGGGTTGCCACGCCGCATAATGTGGGAATGAAATTTAATGAAAACGTATACGGGGTCCAGTTTCATGTAGATACTGTGGCGTTGTCCCTTAGTTATCACTCTAAGTCGCAAGGTTAATAAATTCCTTGAGTGCCGTTTTGCCATAGTGTCTCTGTTCGAGGGCGTGTCCAAACTGGAGGATGCGCATCCTCTGCAGATGCAAAACATTTGGGACATTGGAGGTCTTAGAATGGTTGGGCCACAGGATCAAGTGATTGCAGGTGTAAGGACAGTTCCGGCCCAAAGTTTTCGTGCAGAGACTTCTTCGACTTGGAGAACAATGAGGGGAAAGGGGAATTAGGGCATTCGTGTCACTCTAGAGGAGTGACTTTCGGGAGATGAGGACGGAGCGAGGTCAGAGGGAAAGTAAATGGGAGGGGTTTTGGGGTGGCGAGCATTTTGGTCCACAAGCTCATTGTGGTGCTGATCATGTTTCCGCAACCAGTGCCCTCTGATGACGTGTTAAGCGTACGAATAAGAGGCAGAATTCACTAAGCGAACTTATGAGCACATTTTGGCGTAAGAAATATCTTATGAAAAAAGTATATTCACAAAGCTAAAAGTGTTCGTAAAGATTAGCAAGCTTGCGATGCCCGCCGTTGCAAAGGCGAACGCTATAGTCGAAAAAAAGTGTGCATGTAATGGTAGCACAGGTGCGAACTTCAGTATACTTGCTCCAATAGTGAGCGTAAGTCGACTCACAAAACTTAAACAGCCCTCGCAGCTGCCGACTTAAGAAGATAGAAAGTGAGAAAAAAAAGGGGAAGGAAGGACATGTAGAGGCAGCGCCTTGTGGAGCTGCTTCACCAGTTTCACGATTGCTTCTCGTCGACATCTAGAGTTGGTCAGACGCCACTGACGAAACATCGAATTATCACGGATGAGACAGCGAGACCAATCCGACAAAACCCGCACCATGTGGCCCCGAAAAAAACGCGAAGCGATCCGAGAGCAAGTGAAGAACATGCTCGACGACGATGTTATCCAACCATCAAAAAGCCCGTGGGACCCGAACCATTCTGACCTATCACGGAGGGCTAATGACCTATCTGGAATAAAAACAGATTGCAATAGTTCTGGCTGCAGACTAACCGCACAAGAAAAAAAAAAAGAAAAGATGGCGCCCGTGACTTGCGCGCTGCCATGGAGGAACACAGAGGAGCCAATCGTGGCCGCGCCGTGGACGTCAGAGCCTTGGCCATTTAGTAGGGGCGCGCGAAAGTACACTATGCGCGAAATTTAGTTGATGCGCGCGCGCGGCATCAGCGCACCGAGCGCGATTGCTTCTTGGTTGGAATTTTGTTTTTCTCTACGTTTCGGGCTGCTAAGTTGGGGGCGAGGCCCATACAGGGCTGCAGCCCTTACTAAAGATTATACCGTATGCGCAACAGTGCTGAATTCAATCGGAGACTAGAGCTCATTCCAAGTTCCCTTTTCCCCTATTAGTAGGTACAATATATACAATTATTAAGCTGTATCAGGAAATTGAACTTGTATAATAATCAAAAAGATGCTCGTACCACGAGAGGAGGCTTGGTAAGCCGGCAAACGACAGACGAGTGCCAACGCCGCCTGCTCTAGCTCGCCATGACGTCATACGTTTTGAGAGTGAGAACTCGGGTCTAAATTTTGCGTATCTGCAAAGGAGTACGTTGCATTCTAAATGAACAAAAAGTTTCTAAATAGCAACGCTTAAGAACATTTACCGCGCCACAACGGTCAAAATGCGAGAGGATATCTTGAAATCCGTGATGTCGCACCGACATATAAATTGACGCCGAGGTTTCGTCGCGAAATTAAAAAAAGGGAGATTTGGCCTTCAATTTCTCTAGTAATAACGAACATTCCCACCCCCCTCCCAATTTGAATGGGATATTGAGAGAACACATTACCACAGTGTTCCTCGTTAGTTACGGGCATTTCAAAGGAGTACCAACATGACATTTTCGGCTGTTCATTTGTTCAGTGTTCATTATTCATCATTCAGTATTAGTTTATTCACTATTCAATGAAGGTCTTAGGCCTCTAAACCGTAGAAAGAATACGGAATGCTGCTACATTAGACCTCATGATGAATAGCAGCATGGGAGGCAGCCGAGCGAGCCAGAGTGAGTCAAAATGTCACAATGTCCGAAACGTGACCCACGTGACCACATACTATGTCGTGACGTCACGACACAGTATCCTCCTGAGAAACTAAACTGAAACGGGCTGTACTGAATAACTTGCCTCGCTCGGAGGCTTGTCACTTTTTTTCTAGGGTTTAGAATTCAAGGACCTTCAGGTGATGCAAAAAAAAATAAATGGTTCGAAATATTAAGTCAGTACCCTTTAAAACTATTCCCGAGCAAACTATGCCTTTGTGACCATGAAGTTGTGGGCAGCTGGGGCCGAATTCAGATAGATTTTCGTTCGTAAGTAATCTTTGCTAATGGTCCGCCGCCTTTCCTAGTATGCCCAGCGTCACTGTTGGTTGGAATTTGCTCTTATGAACAATTATAGCGCAAGAGCTTTTCTGTCCTGGTGCGGTAAGTGGCCACCCATATTTTCTTTCATCGTGTTTTCTTGATTGCAAGGCTCCGTTCGCGGCAAGACTGACTTTTTTAATGTTCCCAATCCATGCTTATTCCTCCTTAGTGTTTCATTAAAGACGTACGGCCCGAAAAAACGCTCACCTGTAAGTTGGAGATCGCGAAAGTTCCTCTACTACGCCGCAAAGATGTCTCAGTGTTCTTACAGTGGAGCTGTTAGAACCTCGCTGGGTTTCTCTTGACGTTCGCATCTTCGCCGAGCTGGGGGAGAGAGAGCTGACAGAGAGTGAAAGCAGAGTATAAAAAAGGATGCAGATCCCACGCACTGTGGGAAGCGATGTAAGCGAAGCTTTCCGCGCAGGATGCTTTGATTGACAATAATTAGCGGTGATGTTGAGAGCTAAAGCTTAATTTCTTCAACGTTTAGCTTAACACGAGAGTGGTGAGTTGATGTTAAACGTTACTTTGCATGCGCACCACTGCTGTTTGTCTGCGTAGTACCAGAGTCCTTCCATGTTTTTTCTGCTCACGAAACTGCCGCCTCAGTTTCATATAGCGCCAGCGCCCGCCGCTAGAGGCGCAACCGTGCATGAGAGGTGTTGGGAACTCGGCGCTGACGCCCGTTGTTGCACCTGGGTCGCAAGCCCCAAGGGTAGCGTTGGCCTGGCGGCCTGGGGCACAACTGGAAGCATCCGAAGGTCCCGGCAAAGCATGAGTCGACTGGTAACAACAAAACAACTTGTTTATTCTAACATCGCAAAGAGTTGGCGGTCAGGTCGACCGAAGTAGAGAGACGGGAGAGCACGTTACTCAACAGAAGAAATCGGAGCCTCCCTTGGCGTCCGGGGGCAGCTGCTTTTATACTCTCGCAGTTGAGGGCAAGAAGGAACCCCTCTATAGACGAGCACGTGACTGTGCCGCTCGGGCACATTGGGATGAGAAGGTGGCGCAGCCGTCGTGCCGGCGCCGCTCGGGCACGTTGGGATGAGAAGGTGGCGCAGCCGTCGTGCCTGCGCCGCTCGGACCCCCTCGCTTCACAGTTGGGGGACCTCCTCTCCCCGGCTGCCGCGCTTCGACAAGCGTGGGCACCAACATGCACATACACTCACACACGCACATGAAGACACGTGGCATTGGAACATGCCTGGACGCGCTTGGCGGGGAGGCGTAGCGGCGGCGCCGAACGGGCCAAAATGTCTGCCGCTTTGAACGAAGCCCCAGCGTCCGTTGCATCCGCGCCGGCTATACCGCGCGTCGTAGGCGAAACGTAACAGACCGCCCCGCCGGGGGAAGGAGATCCCGATGGTCAGGGGACTGCATCCGCTGTCCGGAGGGATGTCGCTCGATGATGCTCATAACCGAAGTCGGGCGTCCCTCGACGTTTCTTGAGCGCAGCGCACAGAGAAGGCCTCGTTCTCTCGTTCAGGTTCGCACAGGACACTGCAAAGTGACTTCGGGAGAGTTCACATTTTTGTTCTCGTTCCCGGCAAGCGTTAGAACTACGCCGAAACTCAACCGCTCAGTCAGCAAGCACGGCACAACCCTCACTAAGCCCTGCCAGGCTCTTTCCCCTTTTATACCACTGCCTAGTTCCTTACAGTAGTCTAGCAGCACTCAGAACGCGTCCACAAATTGTAAAATTGCACTAGAAAGCACATCATCACTTTGAAACACTACACAAAAGCAATATGTTAAAAATCCTGCCTCAGGAAGAAAAACATCAGTAACAAACAATTTTGAGGCTGATTCCTACGTTAGGGGCTTCGACTTAAGCCATCGGCGTTACCGTTGAGACTCCCCTTTTTGTAACGCACCTCAAAGGAATATTGTTGCAAAGCGAGGCTCCAGCGCAGGAGGCGGCCATTTTTGGGAGAGATGGTCTGCAGCCATTGGAGAGGGCAGTGATCCGTCTCAATGATAAACCTCGAGCCGGCTAGATAGCATGACAATTTCTGAACGGCCCACACGAGACACGCACACTCTTTCTCGGTGGCACTGTACGCCTGCTCACGACTGGTCAGCTTACGACTAGCATACAGGACGGGGTGTTCCACTTCTCCATTTTCCCGTTGGCACAGTACAACGCCCATGCCTCGCTCACTAGCATCGCACTGAACAACGAACCCTTTTGTATAGTCTGGCGATCGTAGCACCGGCTGGCTTGTTAGGGCACTCTTTAGGGCGCTAAAAGCTCTTTCCTTTGTCTCGTCCCAGACGACTGTTTGGGGCTCTGTTTTTCTTAGAGCATCCGTCAGGGGAGCCGCGATATCAGAGTACCTGGGGATGTACCTCTGATAGTAGCCGGCGACACCTAAGAACGACCGAATATCGGTCTTCGTGCGCGGTTGCGGGAAGTCTCGCACAGCGGCCACCTTTATGTCAGAGGGGCGGCGACGACCCTGACCAATCACGTGACCGAGGTAGACAACCTCGGCCTGTGCTAACTGGCACTTGGGAGCCTTGACTGTCAAGCCCGCATCGCGCAGGCGGGTTAGCACTGCCCGCAAGTGTGCCATATGCTCAGACCAGGATGCGGAGAATATCGCTACGTCGTCTAAATACGGTAAAGCGAATTCTTGCTGTCCCCGCAACACTTTATCCATGAGGCTTGAAAAACAGTATGGCGCGTTCTTCAAACCAAAACTCAACACTTTAGGACGGAATGTTCCCATTGGTGAAATGAACGCCGCATACCTACTAGCCTCTTCTGTAAGTGGAACCTGCCAATAACCCCTGACAAGATCTAGGGTGGAAATAAACTGAGCGCTACTAACTTTCTCAAGGCGCTCCTCGATGTTAGGGATCGGATAAATTTGATCCTTAGTGATGGAATTAAGCCTGCGGTAGTCGACGCAAGGACGAGGTTCCTTGCCCGGTACCTCAACTAAAATCAAAGGGGAGGTATAATCACTCTCACCTGCCTCAATAACACCGAGCTGTAGCATTTTCTTTACCTCAGCCTCCATAATATCGCTCTGGCGGGGTGACACCCGGTATGCCTTGGATCCTACTGGCTCTGGGGAGGTAAGTTCTATATCATGAGTAAGGACAGAAGTCCTACCAGGCCTCTCAGAGAACAGACCTTGAAACTCTTGTAAGAGCTGGTGTAGTTCGGTTTTCTGCTCAGGCGACAGTGATGCTTTACTGATTAAGTCACTAATGACTTGATCGGTGTCTTTCCTGTTCGTCACTTAGCCTAGTCCCGGAAGCTCGACCGGAAGCTCTTCAGGAACGTTTACCATCATGCACACCACTGCTTCCCTTTGTCTATAAGGTTTGAGCAGATTACAGTGGTAAACTTGCTGTGCTTTCCGCTTTCCTGGCAGACTCACCACGTAGTTAACGTCCGACAGTTTCTGGACAATTCGTGCTGGGCCCTCCCACTGCACGTCCAGTTTGTTGTTTAGCGATGTGCGCAATATCATGACCTCATCGCCCACCTCAAAACGACGGGCCCTGGCGGTCCGATCATAATAAACCTTGGCCCTCTGCTGGGCCTTTGCCATTGCTTCACCTGACAACTCCTGTGCCCTTCTTAAGCGTTCGAGGAGCTTAAGCACGTACTCCACCACGACTGGGTCGTCGCCCCTGCCTTCCCACGATTCTCGAAGCATGCGAAGCGGAGATCGCAGCGAGCGACCGTACACCAGGTCAGCTGGCGAAAACCCCGTAGCTGCATGCGGCGCGGTCCTTAATGCAAACATCACCCCAGGCAGACACAGCTCCCAGTCAGTTTGATGTTCAAAACACAATGCTCTCAACACGCGCTTCATGACGGAGTGGAGCTTCTCAACGGAATTCGACTGTGGGTGGTACACTGAGCTGTGTAACAGCTTTACCCCACACCTTTCGAGAAAAGTTGTCGTCAAAGCGCTAGTAAACACTGTGCCCTGATCTGATTGGACTTCCGCAGGAAAACCAACTCGCGCAAATATGGACAGTAGTGCATTGACTATCTCAACTGAGCTGAGTTCTTTAAGCCGCACTGCTTCAGGGAAATTTGTCGCTGGGCAGATCACAGTCAAAATGTGTCTGTACCCCGTGGCTGTTACCGGCAGAGGTCCCACTGTATCAATAACGAGCCGTCTAAAAGGCTCCGTAATGATAGGTACCAATCTCAACGGCGCCCTCGATTTGTCCCCTGGTTTGCCCACCCGCTGACAGGTGTCACATGTCCTCACAAAATGGTCTGCGTCCCGAAAACACCCTGGCCAATAGTACTCTTGCAAGAGACGGTCCTTAGTTTTCTTAACTCCTAGGTGTCCGGACCATGAACCCCCGTGCGCCAAGCGCAACAGATCCTGACGATAGCATTGAGGCGCGATCAGCTGATCGAACTCCACTCCCCTGCGGTCAAGATACTTCCGGTACAGGACTCCACCTCTTTCCACAAAACGCGCATTTTTCTTGGCGATACCTTCCTTGACAATGCAGCGTATGTTTTCTAGGCTGCCATCCTTCTTTTGCTCGGCTATCAAAGCGGACCGGCTGACTTTTAGCAACCTATCAAGTCCGTCTGACGTAGGCGCGATGAGCAAATCTGCAGATAGCTCTTCTAACTTTCCCGCATCGGTAATTTCCTCTCCGGTATCTGGTGCCTTTAACGCTACAGGCTCAATTTTATTCCGTTCGGGCGTGCTCTGAATATCAGCTTGCTGCGCCTCTGACCCTTTTTCATTGTTTGACACCGTCGGCCCCGCAACTACCGCCTTTGCAGCGAGCTCCCGAACCTTCGATCTGGTTAAGGCCTGAACGCTAGCCTCACCAAACAAAAGCCCCTTCTCGCGCAGGAGGTGATCGGACCTGTTCGAAAATAGGTACGGGTACTGGGGGGGGGCAGCATAGATGACACTGCCGCCTCCGTCTCAAGCGCTCCGAAAGGTCCTTCAATAAGCACTTTTGCTACCGGCAGACACACGCTATGAGCTTCCACGGCTTGCTTGATCCATGCGCACTCGCCCGTGAACATATCGGGTTCTACGTAAGACGGGTGAACTACATCCATCGTAGCTGCGGAATCGCGAAGCACTCGGCACTCTTTCCCGTTCACGAGGAGGTCTCGCATGTAAGGCTCGAGAAGCTTCATGTTCTCGTCAGTGCTGCATAATGACAAAAACACGACTTTTGTTTTTGTTTCCGGACACTGCGCCGAAAAGTGACCCGGCTTCTGGCACGTATAACACACGCGCGCTTGCCTCATCTCGAACCGCTTTCTGCGTTCGGCTTCGGCTGCCGCCGTCTCCTTACGTTCTGTCGGACTGCTTTCACTCGCATCCGCACTACGTGTGTCCCCCTTTAATCTCATGGGCGTGAACTTCGGCCTCTCAAACTTCGAGCCAAATTCACCCTTTTGACCGTCCTTAGCTCCGCGAGCCCGACGCGTCACAAACTCCTCGGCTAGCTCGGCGGCTTTAGCCACTGTACTAACGTCTGGCCTATCCAAGACCCAGTACCGCATGTTCTCAGGTAACCGACTATAAAACTGTTCCAGCCCGAAACACTGCAGAACTTTCTCGTGGTCACCAAACGCTTTCTCTTCTTTGAGCCACTCCTGCATGTTTGACATAAGCCTGTACGGAAACTCTGTGTATGACTCACTTCTGCCTTTCTCATTTTCCCGAAACTTCCGACGGAACGCCTCCGCTGACAGCCTGTACTTTTTTAGCAGACTCGATTTCACTTTGTCGAAATCCTCTGCCTCCTCTCTATTCAAGCGAGCGACTACGTCGGCCGCCTCGCCGGGTAACAAAGTGAGCAAGCGCTGTGGCCACGTTTCCCGAGAGAACCCCTGCTTCTCGCACGTTCGCTCGAAGTTAACCAGGAACAAACCAATGTCCTCTCCAAGCTTAAACGGCCGCATCACGTCAGTCATTTTGAACAATACGCGTTCTCCTGCACCGTGTGCCTGACTTCCATTACGAGCGCGTTCCATCTCTACCTCGAGACGCTTCATTTCCAAAGCGTGTTCGCGCTCTTCTTTTTCTTTCTCTTTTTGTTCTTTAAGTTCGCGCTCCTGTCTTTTTGCAGTCTCCCTTTCCTCAATGGTCTCAAGGCATTCCGACAGCTCGTCATCCTCAGCTTCTAACTCAAGAATAGCCCTTAGCAGTTCTGGTTTTCTGAGTTTGTCTGAGACATCCAGACCCAACTCTCTTGCAAGCTCCAGCAATTTCGGTTTGCGCAACGACTTCAAATCCATGGCTGCTCTGAATGCTGCTTTCTCTACTGCCTACTATTGTCTTGCCGCAAACTAACCCGGCAGCAACGACAACCACAATTACCAGCTCTGTTTCTGACACTAACAAAAGCCTGGCCAAGCTCAGAAGAAGAAAGTCCCGCACTCACCAAACCTCGCAGCCAAGAATTCAGCGCAGTCGTTCCGCTGCAGGCAACCAGTCATCACACAGGGCTCGTTGCACTGCTCCCGGATCGTTGTTGAGCTGCTCAGCATACAGTCAACTGCATATCTTCGCTGCTGGCCTCCGTTGTCGCGATCTCACCGCTGGCAGACAGTTGTTGGGAACTCGGCGCTGACGCCCGTTGTTGCACCTGGGTCGCAAGCCCCAAGGGTAGCGTTGGCCTGGCGGCCTGGGGCACAACTGGAAGCATCCGAAGGTCCCGGCAAAGCATGAGTCGACTGGTAACAACAAAACAACTTGTTTTGCTAACATCGCAAAGAGTTGGCGGTCAGGTCGACCGAAGTAGAGAGACGGGAGAGCACGTTACTCAACAGAAGAAATCGGAGCCTCCCTTGGCGTCCGGGGGCAGCTGCTTTTATACTCTCGCAGTTGAGGGCAAGAAGGAACCCCTCTATAGACGAGCACGTGACTGTGCCGCTCGGGCACATTGGGATGAGGATGTGGCGCAGCCGTCGTGCCGGCGCCGCTCGGGCACGTTGGGATGAGAAGGTGGCGCAGCCGTCGTGCCGGCGCCGCTCGGACCCCCTCGCTTCACAGTTGGGGGACCTCCTCTCCCCGGCTGCCGCGCTTCGACAAGCGTGGGCACCAACATGCACATACACTCACACACGCACATGAAGACACGTGGCATTGGAACATGCCTGGACGCGCTTGGCGGGGAGGCGTAGCGGCGGCGCCGAACGGGCCAAAATGTCTGCCGCTTTGAACGAAGCCCCAGCGTCCGTTGCATCCGCGCCGGCTATACCGCGCGTCGTAGGCGAAACGTAACAGAGGGCATGCGAACGCCGCTACCGCTGTGGTTGTGTGTGGGGCAGCCTCGGTATTCTAGCTTTCTCAACTTCCTCAACGATCGCTTTAGTTTCACGTAACTATTTTTAACATTGAATATAATTAAATTACTGCCTGAGCGTGTCTTCTGCGATGATATGAGCGCACGGGACAAAAAAAAAAAAGCCGCTCATAACATGGAGCTTGCGGCAGTCTCAGACCAAAAAGAAGAAAGATCTGGAATTTTAAGAGCCAGAACCGCGATACGATTATGAGGCACGCCGTAGTGGGGGACTCGGGATTAGTTTTGACCACCTGGGATCCTTTAAAATGCACCTAAATTTAAATAAACGGGTGTTTTGCATTTCGCCCCCGTCGAAGTGCGTCCGCTGTACACGGCCGGGCGGTCCCGGTCCGGATTTCTTCGTCATCGCCGTTCGCCTCAACGCTTCGGTGGGCTCCGCTTTTTAATATTTGCCTTAAATTAAACACCGCGCATTCGCAACAAAACGCCAGTGGTCCCACTAATCACCAGAGGAGTAAGCGCCAATTCTCCGTTGCGCATAGCGCCAGATTGTTCGCCGAGCACAGCTGTTCAGTTTCTGTTAAACTGTGGCATAGAAGGACTCTGTGGGCAGTATCTTATAACGAGATCAAAAGAATGAAATTGCTATTGCAAAGGGCTGCTACCGTAGAATACTTAATGACAAAGAAAAGGGAACTGAGCTGCTCCATGCGCTTAAGATTTCTTGCAAAGCGATGTCATTTCTGAATAAGATTTAGGTAGAATTAATGCAAGACGAACTTCGCTACTAAATGTCTTCCTAGACAATCACATGTAAGAAGACAGGACAGACAGACAGACCTGTCCTGTCTTCTTACATGTGATTGTCTAGAAAGCGCAACCAATGTTTCCTATTACAATGAACCAACTTGCCCAACAACGCATCCTGCTAAATGCCTTCGGTGCGGCTTTTAACAACGGATTAAGGCGAACCTGAAGTGTTAGGACCTGCACAGTTGAAACTAGCTGTAATTAGGCAATTGCCTTAGCAAGCAGTCGTTTAGAAGCGTCAGTAAGCCCAGCACTTCACTGCTCGTGGTTTCGACGCAGAAACGACGAGACTAGGTATTTTGGTTCTTAATTCGCAACTATTTACAATATGTTAAAATGTTGCAGTCACCGGTCCTGATATTCTTATCATGGTCGAAAAATGAAAAAAAGAAAACTTTATAATTCGATTAAGAGAATACATAAAACATGTTGGTGCAAAAACAAAATACAAGCACGATCATTTATTTATCATGTAAAATAAGCGGAGCGAAATACAGATAGCACGGAGGCGTCCGGTCACAAATGGTCCACCATTCACAATGCAAGAAGTTTGTTAAAAGCATGACACTGATATAATACGCATAAAGAAATAAGATCAAACGTGAGAGGTATGCATTGGGAGGCAGGAAACAAACACCAGCAAACTAATGGCAATAAGTACAGAATGCATAGTCGATTGTTTCTATAAACAAGAAAGTGTAAAGCATAAGCATTTCATAACACACGGCTAAAGAACTCTCAAACGAACACGAGTAGCCACATCACAAATACAGCAATTTTTTTTTAAATGGCTTGTTAGAGATACCACCTTTCTACTTCTTCAGCTGTTACTTAAACATGCAGACAAAACTTGCTCAGCAAATCACAATACAAATGTAGCTAACAGTGTGCTAATAACCTTCTTACTCATAGCAGCTTATAGGCTTAAAAGTACATGCAATTGAAGAATTGTAGCCCATCATTAGCCAAGACTAAAGGACAATGGAAAATAAAACAATGCATATTATTCTGTTTTAACACTTGCATTTAAAGGAATTCTAATGCTATACCTTTCATAGATGGTCGGGGTAAGGGCGCTATTGCTGTGAACTACTCTATCCTGTGTTGCGTTTCGCCTGCGACACGTGGTTTTGCCGGCGCGACTGCGGCGGGGCGGCAGACATTTTGGCCCGATCGTCGTCGCCGCAACGCTCATCGGCAGGTGTTTCCAGGCGCGACTGCGGCGATGCGACCGCAAAGGATCACCCTCGCATTCCAGTCATTGTGCCAGAACCAGGCGCTGCGAAAGCAGGGATCATCCTCTCATTAGAGTCATTGTGCCCGACCGGCAGCGTTACAACAGGGTGCTACGAGATCGTGCTCGACATGGTGCTACGGCATCGCTACAACAGGGTGCTACGAGATCGTGCTCGACATGGTGCTACGGCATCGCTACAACAGGGTGCTACGAGATCGTGCTCGACATGGTGCTACGGCAGCGCTACGACAGTGTGCGTCACCATTAGCCCATTGTACATTCACGTGCTCGTCTTTTGAGGGGTTCCTTCTTGCCCTCAACTGCGAGAGTATAAAAACAGCTGCCCCGGACGCCAAAAGGAGGGCTCCGATTTCTTCTGTTGAGTGAAGTGCTCTCCCGTCTCTCTACTTCGGTCAAACCTGACCGCCAACTCTTTGCGATGTTAAAATAAACAAGTTGTTTCGTTGTTACCAGTCGACTCATGCTTTGCCGGGACCTTCGGATGCTTCCAGTTGTACCCCAGGCCGCCAGGCCAACGCTACCCTTGGGGCTTGCGACCCAGGTACAACCACGGGCGTCAGCGCCGAGTTCCCAACAGATCGTACCAGCGGTGCGATCCAAACATTCTGGTGGCAGCGGTGGGATCGCCTCCGACTTCAAACAACTGTCTGCCAGCGGTGGGATCGCGACAACGGAGGCCAGCAGCAAAGAGATGCAGTTGACTGTATGCTGAGCAGCTCAACGACGATCCGGGAGCAGTGCAACGAGCCCTGTGTGACGACTGGTTGCCTGCAGCGGAACGACTGCGCGGAACTCTTGACTGCGAGGTTTGGTGAGTGCGGGACTTTCTTCTTCTGAGCTTTGCCAGGCTTTTGTTAGTGTCAGAAACAGAGCTGGTAATTGTGGTTGTCGTTGCTGCCGGGTTAGTTTGCGGCAAGACAATAGTAAGCAGTAGAGAAAGCAGCATTCAGAGCAGCCATGGATTTGAAGTCGTTGCGCAAACCGAAATTGTTGGAGCTTGCAAGAGAGTTGGGTCTGGATGTCTCAGACAAACTAAGAAAACCTGAACTGCTAAAGGCTATTCTTGAGTTAGAGGCTGAGGATGACGAGCTGTCGGAATGCCTTGAGACCATTGAAGAGAGGGAGACTGCAAAAAGACAGGAGCGCGAACTTAAAGAGCAAAAAGAAAAAGAAGAGCGCGAACTTAAAGAACAGAAAGAAAAACAAGAGCGTGACCGTCAACACGCTTTGGAAATGAAGCGTCTTGAGGTAGAGATGGAACGCGCTCGTAATGGAAGTCAGGCACACGGTGCAGGAGAACGCGTATTGTTCAAAATGACTGACCTGATGCGGCCGTTTAAGCTTGGAGAGGACATTGGTTTGTTCCTGGTTAACTTTGAGCGAACGTGCGAGAAGCAGGGGTTCTCTCGGGAAACGTGGCCACAGCGCTTGCTCACTTTGTTACCCGGCGAGGCGGCCGACGTAGTCGCTCGCTTGGATAGAGAGGAGGCAGAGGATTTCGACAAAGTAAAATCGAGTCTGCTAAAAAAGTACCGGCTGTCTGCGGAAGCGTTCCGTCGGAAGTTTCGGGAAAATGAGAAAGGCAAAAGTGAGTCATATACAGAGTTTGCGTATAGGCTTATGTCAAACATGCAGGAGTGGCTCAAAGAAGAAAAAGCGTTTGGTGACCACGATAAAGTTCTGCAGTGTTTCGGGCTAGAACAGTTTTATAGTCGGTTACCGGAGAACGTGCGATACTGGGTCTTGGATAGGCCAGACGTTTGTACGGTGGCTAAAGCCGCTGAGCTAGCCGAGGAGTTTGTGACGCGTCGGGCTCGCGGAGCTAAGGACGGTCAAAAGGGTGAATTTGGCTCGAAGTTTGAGAGGCCGAAGTTCACACCCATGAGATTAAAGGGGGACACGCGTAGTGAGGATGCGAGTGAAAGCAGTCCGACCAAACGTAAAGAGACGGCGGCAGCCAAACGCAGAAAGCGGTTCGAGATGAGGCGAGCGCGCGTTTGTTATACGTGCCAGAAGCCGGGTCACTTTTCGGCGCAGTGTCCGGAAACAACACCAAAAGTTGTGTTTTTTTCAATAGGCAGCACTGACGAGAACATGAAGCTTCTCGAGCCTTACATGCGAGACCTCCTCGTGAACGGGAAAGAGTGCCGAGTGCTTCGCGATTCCGCAGCTACGATGGAGAAGTAGAACACCCCGTCCTGTATGCTAGTCGTAAGCTGACCAGTCGTGAGCAGGCGTATAGCGCCACCGAGAAAGAGTGTGCGTGTCTCGTGTGGGCCGTTCAGAAATTGTCATGCTATCTAGCCGGCTCGAGGTTTATCATTGAGACGGATCACTGCCCTCTCCAATGGCTGCAGACCATCTCTCCCAAAAATGGCCGCCTCCTGCGCTGGAGCCTCGCTTTACAACAATATTCCTTTGAGGTGCGTTACAAAAAGGGGAGTCTCAACGGTAACGCCGATGGCTTAAGTCGAAGCCCCTAACGTAGGAATCAGCCTCAAAATTGTTTGTTACTGATGTTTTTCTTCCTGAGGCAGGATTTTTTTTTTTATTAACATATTGCTTTTTGTTTAGTGTTTCAAAGTGATGATATGCTTTCTAGTGCAATTTTTCAATTTGTGGACGCGTTCTGAGTGATGCTAGACTACTGTAAGGAACTAGGCAGTGGTATAAAAAGGGGGAAGAGCCTGGCAGGGCTTAGTGAGGGTTGTGCCGTGCTTGCTGACTGAGCGGTTGAGTTTCAGCGTAGTTCTAACGCTTGCCGGGAACGAGAACAAAAATGTGAACTCTCCCGAAGTCACTTTGCAGTGTCCCGTGCGAACCTGAACTAGAGAACGAGGCCTTCTCTGTGCGCTGCGCTCAAGAAACGTCGAGGGACGCCCAACTTCGGTTATGAGCATCATCGAGCGACATCCCTCCGGACAGCGGATGCAGTCCCCTGTCCATCGGGATCTCCTTCCCCCGGCGGGGCGGTCTGTTGCGTTTCGCCTGCGACACGTGGTTTTGCCGGCGCGACTGCGGCGGGGCGGCAGACATTTTGGCCCGATCGTCGTCGCCGCAACGCTCATCGGCAGGTGTTTCCAGGCGCGACTGCGGCGATGCGACCGCAAAGGATCACCCTCGCATTCCAGTCATTGTGCCAGAACCAGGCGCTGCGAAAGCAGGGATCATCCTCTCATTAGAGTCATTGTGCCCGACCGGCAGCGTTACAACAGGGTGCTACGAGATCGTGCTCGACATGGTGCTACGGCATCGCTACAACAGGGTGCTACGAGATCGTGCTCGACATGGTGCTACGGCATCGCTACAACAGGGTGCTACGAGATCGTGCTCGACATGGTGCTACGGCAGCGCTACGACAGTGTGCGTCACCATTAGCCCATTGTACATTCACGTGCTCGTCTTTTGAGGGGTTCCTTCTTGCCCTCAACTGCGAGAGTATAAAAACAGCTGCCCCGGACGCCAAAAGGAGGGCTCCGATTTCTTCTGTTGAGTGAAGTGCTCTCCCGTCTCTCTACTTCGGTCAAACCTGACCGCCAACTCTTTGCGATGTTAAAATAAACAAGTTGTTTCGTTGTTACCAGTCGACTCATGCTTTGCCGGGACCTTCGGATGCTTCCAGTTGTACCCCAGGCCGCCAGGCCAACGCTACCCTTGGGGCTTGCGACCCAGGTACAACCACGGGCGTCAGCGCCGAGTTCCCAACAGATCGTACCAGCGGTGCGATCCAAACACCTGGTATAACACAAATTGAGGTTGCAACAAAGCATAAAGCAAATGTGTTCAGCGTCGGCTTCTCACGCTCCAGGGACACGTCGTCGCCGTTGATGTTGAAATTGTACGCAGTGACGATGTCCGAGGCGTCAAAGTGTTTCGCGCACACACGTGTATACTTCGATTCGAAATTAAAACCGCCACTTTCCTGCCGCGGTATGGCCCGCTTCCATTTCTCGCGCTGCTCCTTGTTATTAGGTAAACAGAACAACGACACCTTTTCGGTCGTGCCCTTGTAGCCGGAACGGCACCCAGGCACGCAACACGTGTTCGGCATCGTTGTCCCACCCCACCACTTCAACCAAACAGCCCAACACTCGAAAAATAGCACAGCACATGCAGAGCACGTACCCGAAAAGTCAGCTCGCCTCGCACTGCGCACGCATTTCGGTACGCGAACGATGCCCTCTGTGGCACAGTGGCGCCGCGTCGCGGCACCTTTGGGCAGCATATGAACCTCTCCCATAGCGTGACGGCGGAGTTTCGTGACCAGAAAAACATGGAAGGACTCTGGTAGTACACTGCGCACACAGGGAGAGGTGTTTTCTTGAGGCGTTGTTGTGCGCCATATTTCATAACTTCCGGGAGGGTTGAGCATATTCATTGCTTCACATGGCACACCGCATTGTGGCAGAAGTGTTCAACTTGAATTGGATTATGGAGCTGTACGTGCCAAAACCCCAATCGGATTATGAGGCACGCCGTGGCGGACTCCGGATTAATTTTGACACCGTGATGTTCTTTAACGCGTCCCAAAATCTAATTGCGTGTGCATTTTCTATTTCGCCCCCATCGAAATGCGGCTGCTGCGGTTGGAATCAAATCCACGGACTCTAGCAATACCATAGCCGCAAAGCTACCGCGGCAGGCACAGAAGTGTTGATTTGACGGTCGACCACTTTTGTAGTGTTGCCTGGACCCTGCGGTGCGGTTTAAGTAATGCGGCTCTACTTCTTCACGCCCTGCGTAGTTTGTCCTCTTGACATATTTGCATTGTGGCTATTTTTCAGAGATAGCAGCAACGTATACTGTACCGTACCTTGAACTTAAGTTTATTCAGTTTCCCCGCAACCGGCCCTTCTAACGTCACCTCCACCCCCACCCCCCTCTCCTTCCTTGTATGGGATGTGCCTCTTCTGCACCCTCCTTCCTGCAGTTTTATCTACATCCCCTCTGGACCAACAACACATAGACAAGAAAAGGCCTGAGCGCTCGGCGAGTGACGTTACGGAGAGGAGGCCGGCGGCGTGCTCCGGGATACGGGTTGAATGAAGGGATCGCGCACTTACGTGTAAAGGCTCTTTCCCATGGCGCGATTGGGGCGAAAAATGTCGTTCTGCCGCGCACGTCGCAGAGCGATTTTCGCAGACAGCTTTCACATGCGTTTGCGGCAGCGTGATTTCCGTCGCAGCGACGCGCGAGGTTGCCCCCTGCTCACGAAGTATCCATGACTACATCGTTAAATAAAAACAACATGGAAACAAATAAAATATTCAAATTTTCCTATTATTATTCGAGAATAGAATAGGTACACTATATTTTAATGTTTAAAAGCGTTGAGACTTTACGACAGCTTGCACATACGGTGAGTGAGGCGCTGCACAACATCGCAAGTATGAGCGTACGGCTTGTGCGGCGTCGGTGGGGTGATTCCGTTTAGTACACTCTAGTTTCGTTGTTACTATGGAAGCCACATCTTTTTTTCCTGGATGAGTATTTGCTTTTGAAGAAGAACAAGCTACTATTGAGTGTGCATGTATAAGCAGCTGGCGCAATTTGTAGCGATGAAGATGTTGACGACGGTGGCGATCAAGTGGGTATACGTGCCTTATGTTGAAGGGGCGTCCTTCTCCCGACCTGGATAGCGTGCAGCTTCTCCTTTTAAACGAATTGTGTACGCGGAAGGAAAGAAAAATGTTTATGAAGCTCCTAAGCCGCAAACGCTGGTGGGTACGCCCTATTAAAACATAGCTAAAACTGGCGGGCGACATTGCTCCACAGAGCTACCAACGCGTGGTAAAACAGGAAAGCACCTATTTTGACGGCGCTTGGTTTCGTCACACACATTGCCCCTCCCACATCGCGCCGATCGCTGCGACCCGAAGACGGCGCGACCAACTTGTTGGAATCCAGCCGCGGAGAGCCCACGACGTCGCGGCGGTCGCTGAGCGACGGAATTCGATCGCTGTGTCGCTGACTGAAAATCGCGCCATGTGAAACAGCCTTAACGTTAACCGGAGCGCAGTTATTGTTTTTTAGGCATAGTTGAATAGATGGCCCGCAGAGCCCAGAGCGTGTTCTACTATGATTTTATTTAAGCAAAACTATTTACGTGCTCCATTATTAAAAAGCCCGTCCATGAAAAATGGAATGGTTCAACCTTAGGACTAAGAACGAATTTCGGGTACATGATGACAGGGAGCATGGCTTATATTGAAAAATCACAGTGCTGCCCTCTTCTTCAGAGTAGCTTCTTTGCCTTGATTTATCGTCGACGTCAAAGAGTTTACCGTTCATGCGACCACAAAAGTTATTCAACAAAATGTTAGCGCTATTCCATAACGCATATCTCATGACAACTTCACTGGTGTCATGACAACTTCATGGCCAGGGAGCTCCAGAGGGCATTGTGCCCATTCGACGCGGGTGTGAAAACGAGTTTCTAGCGTCGCCTTTCCTCTCTGACGGGTGGTGTCACGTCATTGCTCTCCGATAAAAACCCGCGCGCTGGCTTCGGCAGTCCTCTTTCCCGCAGTGGAAAAAAAAAACAAGAATTCGCACAGCTGGGGAGAGAGATGAGAAGGTGTGAAAGCAGAGTATAAAAACAGCATCGCGCAGGACATCGGTCAAGCAGGCAGATGCATAAATGACAGGCTACGAGAACACAGTAACAAAGTTAAGAACTTGGCCGCTGACGGCTTTCTTGCCATCCATTGCCACAGATGCAAGTGCAAACCAAGATTTAAAGAAACAGTCATCATGAGTAGAAGCAGGTGTGAAATGACGCGCTTGATAGTAGAAGCCAGACACATATCAACATTTGGCGACGCATGCGTCAGTAAACCTTCCATTTCATTATCTTCAAAAGAGCTGAATTATCTTTGTTCGCGTTGAACGTGTACATGTCTGTGAACATGTGGGTCAAGAAACTGCCTACGTGTGGTTCCCAGTTTATATTTTTTGTTTATTTTTCCAAAAATTTTACACGTGCTGTATGACGGGTCGAGGGTGTATATATAGCGACGAGAACGAGAAATAAATCTGTTGTTGAAAGTAGCGCCGTGTGTATCAGATGTGCCTTCTGTTGTCCGTGTCAACCTTGCGCTATAACAAAATAAGATATGCCGTACCAACAAGCCCCTATTGCTCTCCTCATCGACCCTACGTCAGTAGATGTACGAGCCATATTTCCCGGCGTTTACACCCATAGTCGAAACGCGGAAGACGTGGCAGAACGCTGGCTGCAGAAATTCGAAGCACTTGCAAGGCAGCGTAGCTACTGTGCGGGAGAACCCAATGGCGCAGCTCCAAGGTGTTCCAATTTAAAGGAAAACACATTAACATTTAAGGAATAGCAGCAGCTTTATCCCTGAGCCAAAGGCCTGCAGGTTCACTATTTTTTTTATATCTACGTCATATCGGCGTAATATAGACTCTTCTTTTTCTCGTAGAATGGTGACCGTGCAGATGCACACACGCATGCACGCTCTCTCGCTCATCTCATGAAAGTATCTCTAGTTATTGGAATCAAACCCCGCAGTTCTGAGACGTACTAACGGTAAGCTGTCTAACCCTTGGGCTTATTAGATGCTTACTAGACGCCATAACTTCATACTAAGCATACTAGAGAAATAGCTGGCACTACAGTCACTTAATCATTGTGCATGGGATTGATGGGTGCCTCGTGAATATTTTACGACTTGACATGGCTTCGTTTATAAGTCGCATTAAGGTTCTTCTCGGACTCTGTTTTGGTCTTGAATCATTTTAACGCGTAATTTTCGGCACTATAGTAAAGCCGGACATTTTCTTGGTGCAGATAATAGTTGGACTGTAACACTCACTATGGATAATCATTTATCGCATTCGCAAGAACTATTTTTGTTTTTAATGCCCTGAAAACAGTAATGGCAGAAACTGGTGAGTAAATGGAGCTCAACTTTGGGGTGATACAAACTTCCAATAATGAATTGCCTTGGAGGGCTTCATTCGAAACTAGGAAGACGAAGTTGAGGTAATACGACGACGCCCAGGACCACTAAACCGTTCGTTGTCAGTTCACACAGAGATACTTGCGCTATAGGTTCTGCTCCACTCAAGAAATAAGTTTAACTGTAATAAGGTTGTGGGGACGCTCAACACTCATGCGTCCCCTGATGTTGTTTTCCCCACATAGCTCTCGCGTTTCCTGTAATCCGGCTTCTCCGCATAGCTAAGCGCCGGTGGTGGTCGGTGTGGTTGCCTCATATTATCAGAGGTGGCGCGAGTGTTATGCTGCTAACGCCACGTAACGCAGGGGTTACAGGGGCGCGAAAGGGAGTGGGTCCTCCCTCTTTGGCTTGGAGTCGTCAAGCTGCATGGACGTTTCGCGCGCTCGCCCAAAGTTTGCGGGACCGTCCTGCGACAGGCTTAGGAGTAGTACACCGGAATGGATGAACACGATCGTTCAAACGTGCCACCATTCGCGTGACCGTACAGGCGAACGATTAGGTGTTGGTGTCCAGCATGGGGGCGAGCATATTCGCTCGCTATCCGTTCGCGTTGAGTCGTACTACCTCGATTCGCGGCGCGCCCATCGGCATGTTTTATGGGTTGTGATTGGGCTTGCAGGCATGAAAGGTTCAATAAATTCCCTTGCGATTGGTTGCAACGCTGTGTTGTCGTTTCTTTGTCCCAAGAGAACGTGCGATACCCATCAAAGTTAACCGCAAGCGCACCTGAAAGCTACTAAGAATACGCATGTCACGAGTGCTCGCGCCTTCTTGAAATAGTCACCGTTGACTTAAGAAAAAATGCATTCGGGCGTCTTACATGCTAAAACCCCGGCCTGAATGAGACACTCCGTAGCGGATGACACCGGATTAATTTTGACCATGTGGGGTTCTTTAACGAGGATCGAGCCCGCGACCTAAGAAAGAACATCACCGAGATATTCCAAACAAGAATGACAAATTATGCTTGCTCGTTAAACGTTATATCGAGAGTACTTAATTTGTCTCCTAAGTGTAAGTTCGCACCGCCAAATATTTTACATTCGAATATAATTTATCCGCATTGTTTGTCATCTTAAATATAACTGTGCTACAGACTTGGCCTGAATTAAAGAAAAGAACCAGTTGGTCTTTCTTTTGGGGACTCTATTCTGGAATTCAGCCACTGGGATGCTTGCTCCGCCGTCCAGAAAGTCGAGGAATTCATTATTGAGTCCAACCAATTGCCTTAATGAACTTGTATCTCCCTTTTAGATTTTTCGGTACTTATCAATTAACATTCTAGTCGAACCGAAACTCTTTGTATTTCCGGTTTTTGTTTAGGTTGAGTGAAAACGGTTCAGTTACGGTTCAGTTCCAGAGCAGAAAAATAACGCTTCAAACCGGTTCAAATTCATATGCAAAACTGAATAATATTTACACGACAACAGAAAAACTTTATTTTGTAACAATGCTAGATGCTGCTCCTAAGCTGCACGGAAAAATTACGCGTGTTGTTCTTCAGGACGCACGTAGTTCATATTTAAAACAGAATTAAGCGGATCCAACACCAATGCTGGAATATATGTGAAGCAAACCTTTAGATCATGGCTAAATTCAGAGCGCGAACTACTGGGACATGAACGAGCTAAGGTACTTCTTGTGCCTTAGCTCGTGTCCCCGTAGTTCGCGCTCTGAATTTAGCCATGCTTCTATGCCAACTTGCCGATTTTTCACTTTTGATAAACCTTTAGAGCGACAGTGAGGATAATTTATTGAGACAACGTAGTCTTCTAGCGCGCTACTCTTCTCTGCAGAGGGAAGGGTAAGAGGGAAAAAAAGAGCTAGGGGTGATGAGGAAGGTGCTAGGATGGGGCTATATACGCGTCCTTGTCCGAACGGCCCATTCACAGCCTTGAATCTAAGCTGGCATCAACGAAAAACTTTGAGAAAGCCTTGATGGCTCGGTTCGCCGATATGTCTGGACAAGGGTCCAGTGAATTTCTTTTTCAAATTCATGTTGTTCAATTGGCGCTAACGAAAAGGCTTTGTGAATACGGGCACGGGCCCTAGGCCCGTTTTCACAAAAAGCTCTTGCACTACAATTGTTCGTAAAAGAAAATTTCAGCCAATCCTGATGCTGGACATGTTATTAGCGAAAGCGGCCAGCCAATGAAAGAGAGCCCTTACGAAAGAAACGCTTTGTGAATTCGGCCCCCAGATCCTATTCTGCAGGCACACGGAACGAGCGGCCCACGGCTCTGCACACCTGCAAGGCTGGCACTTTCTCTGAAAGGCAAAACATCTTGTCATAGCGGAATAAACACACCTACAGATCACTGTTTGAGCTGCAACTTCTGAAAGCAAGCCGACGTCTGCCAACTCGTAAAGGCACAATTTTTAGCCAGCCCCGACGCGCAATCATAAGCAGTCTACCCGCAGACCTCCGTCCCGCAAATTTTCAGCAATGGAAGATTTCAAAAGGAGAGCCACAGCCCATGCATAAAGGGATCCTGGTCTGTCGTAGACTCTTTCTGCCAGACGTCTTCATCCGCGCAATTTTAACTTGCGTATGCTAGTTCCCCTTCTCTCTCCCCAGAGCGTCACCACCAAGAAGGCAGGTCATACCAACACCTCCTAGTCTCTTGAGGGTGTTGGTCATACCCGCTTATTACAAATAACACACTTGCAACAACTTAATAGGCAAAAGAAAAGCGTCGATTAAAAAAAAATTACCGACGATTACGTTACTTCCTAATGCGAAATTTGAGCGCAGCAAATAAGCTGTTTCACCTTTTGGATAGATTGAGGCAAAGAAATCGAGCAACACATGTATGCGCTATCACATAATTTTTTTTTTATTTTTCACACGTATTCCTTTAACAAAGACTCCACTAACAGTTCTTGACAGTCATGAAGGAAGCTTTGTGGTCGGAGAAATAGACTGATATATGTTCGACTTGGTACACCAATGCTTCATTCTCAAAGACGAGATCTATACAAGTGCCTCGCGAGGTTGTCACAGCCGTGGGGGAAGCAGAGGCTAAGCGCCGCCGCCGAGAAGACCCTGCCGTTCGCGCCGCCGAAGCGGAGGCTCATCGCCGCCGTCGAGAGCAACCAGCAGTAAGCGGAAGCGGAGGGGGGCGGCGTGTACACCCAGCGGCAAACGATGGGGGCAGAAGCGCGCGCAGCAAGCGGACAACACGATAAAGGGAGGAGGGAAGAGATAGCAGCGACTGACTGATGCCGCTGACGGCGATAGTGAGTCAACCCCAGCTATCCGCCACACAAGAACAGGGGGGGGGGACCCTTTCCTCCTCTTTCTGCATGGCGGCGACGGTGTTCTATGCAGTCACGTTATCTTGACTCTCTAGCGGCGTCAGCGGCATCCAGCGGTATCAGTCGGTCGCTGCTAGCGCTGGGGGGATGAAAGGGGGGCGGAGCTGGTTACGAGGCCGACGACGACGCCGACGACGACGCGAAACCCAGGAACGGACGCCAAAGAGCTGCGCTCTAAAAAGTCGCAGTGTCGCCCGAAAGGCGAAGCATCGATTGCGATAGCAAATTAGTCGACAGCTATACCAAGTAAGCATATTAGTTTTATCGGCCGTATAAACGTGCAAATGTTCGCTTACTAACAAAATGAACAAACACAGTGTCACGCGCACAGAGGTAAACATGAACACATCTTGCTCGATGACCGCGGAAACTCATTGTCGAAACGCTGGAGTGAGTAAGCTCTCGCTGCAATGTCTCTCGTTGTAACGCGAACTAAATGTCGAAAGCGCAGCGCATACGAAGCTATCGGCAATTCACATACTTTGTCCACATCGCGGAACGCTTTGAAGATGAGGCCCGCGCGGGCGCACACTTTCTCCACGTCGCAGATTGCTTGCAAGATACGGCGCCCGCGTGGCCGCACCGTAACCTTTGTTTGTCCCCAATAGGTAAAAATAAATAAAAATAAACTGGGGAAGCCCGCACCACCAGTTAGGTATAGCAGGAGTAAAAATAAATGAACTGGGGAAGCCTATGCTATCCCAAATAAAATTTATATAAAAGCCAATTAGTTAAATAAAAAATCGGAGGCAAGCCTGTATGAGTTATGAAAAGAAAAAGGTAAGTATGATGACTAGGACAAGTATTTAAGCGCATTTTGTATAATGTGCTCCTAATGAAGAAATCCAGCAAACCCCCCCAACCACCCACCCACCGCTCCGACAGCCATCCGCAGCACGGGCGAATTTTATTGATTTACAGCATGTCGAGTGGGCAAAGTGATCTTCCGTATGCCTGTGGCATGGTAGGCCAGTGTAGCCTACATGGCTGGTCGTAGATGCTGCAGGTCTTGGCGGTCGCTCCTCGGGGTAGGCCAGGAGCAGCCAGTTGGCCCTAGCGTGACCCAGCAAGACGGCCACACTAGGCGTTGGGATCAGGAGGCCTAGCAGGTGAAGCCAATGGCCTGGGCCGCCTACAGCCGCCGGAGTAGAACGCTCCTCCTTCCTCGCCTCCCCCCGTGTGCCTCGCGCGCTAAAGGAGGCGGTGCGCTTCCTCTCCTCCTTCCTCATAGCGCGCGCGCGCGCGACTGACCCTCGTACGCTTTCACTCGCACATACAGCGTACCGCGCGCGGCGTCGATATTAAGCCCCAACCAGACGTACGCACTCGCACGCGGCCGCACGTGCCGCACCGCGACTGAGCGCGTATGGCGTCAGGCGCGGAGGCTGCATCGCGTATCGACGCGCGGTGGCGTGGAGACCTTGCATTGCTAGGTTTTTTGAGCCTGCGCCGGAAGCGGCCGCCCGCGTCACCTGCCCGACGCGCCTCACGTGACCACTGCGAACCAACGTGACCTCCGGAAAGATTTTTCGCGCGGCGTGCAGGCAAGCCCGGGCATGCTGTGTGCGTTATTGGATCTTGCTGTTGAGTGCGGGAGTTGGCCGACGTTGAGGAGGATGTTGAGATGAGACAAGGTTTGTTTACATCATTTACACTAATAACACACAGTAATTAACAGTCGTAAAGTCATTGATGGCCGGCAGCAAATCGGACGCTGCGGCCCGTGGCAAGAAGAACGAAAAAATGAATGAATGAAGGAATGCTTCTCTCTGCTCGCTGTCTCTCGCTTTTAACCCCTTTGTTGTCTCGGGGTTACGTCATTTTCGGCCAATCGTTGAGCCCGCTCAGGTGTCGTCCTTTTTCTCTAATGGTAGCCGCCCATGCAAGTGCCGTCACAATCGGCGGATGGGGTTGCTCCAAAAGCTCCACTGTCGAATGGGTCATTTGTCACCGGCGTTGCCTCATGGCCTGCAAGTGCCGTCACAATCGGCGGATGGGGGTTGCTCGAATGGCTCCATTGTGCGAGGGGTGACTTGCCACGGCGTTGCCTCCTGCTCTGCAAGCGCTCAGCTGGAGTAGACGGGTTGTTTTCGAGCGGCTTTTCAGAGCTGCAAAACAGCTTCGCTCGGGACCAAGATTTCCTGGAACCGTGCTAGGCTCCCGTTGCACTTTCGGGAAAAGTCAAGCAGGGGGTGGAAACAATAACTCGACGTGCGGCGCCTCGGGTGGGGGTCGCCAACTATTCCGACAGGTCCGGGAGCGTGTTAGACGCGCTGCTGCGCACCTTAATTGGAATACGACGGCGATTGGATGTGGTCTGGTGATATCGAGTGATGCCAGCAAAAGGGTCCGTATCTAACAGCGTTGTGATGGGAGTTACGCGCGGGTTTTGGTATTTTATGATGGCAGCCGCTGAAGTCTTCAGCCGCAAGGGCTGCATTAATAATGAAATGCTCATCGCCGAAGTTCGGGACCTGACACGGCGTGCAGCACGCGTAAGGCACATAGCACGCAAGTGATGCTATGCCGATGCTGCTGCAGGTTTCACCAAGTCCACAATACTCGTATTAAGTCGCATGCAGTTGAGCTGACTGAACCACTAGGAGTCCCGCACCGTCTTTTGTAAAATATAAAAACAAATTTTAAGTTAAAGCAATGTTCCACATGAAACGTGGGAGGCTGCGATCTCCAAGCCGGACCTGGTCGACCAGCGCGAACTCGTCGCCCTCGCCCGGAGGGCGATCCAAGCCAGAGGGTTCCTGTAGTAAGGGACCCTCTTACCTCGACTGACAAATCACTACTTCAAATAAAGGTTTCATTCTCTCTCTCTCTCTAAGTTAAAGCGTATTCTGTTTTATTGTCATCTTTGGCACATTGCTTAATGGGACCGTTAAGAGAAGGCTGGCATGCCTTCAACACAGGAACCTAGCAACACTGCGCCGCCGCGACTAAACAGGCGACGAAGCGCGGCAACTCGTGCATCATTTGGGTGCGCGCCCTCTTCCTCCGTCGGGCGCGATGCAACATCGAGTGAGCGCGGCACGTTGCGGACGCGTTCCAACGCGTACGTCTGGTTGGGGCTTTATCGTGTTTGGATTTTATACAGACCATTACGACGACGACGACAACGACGACGACAGAAATGTGCTTGAATTGTCCATATAATTACTATCGTAATAAATATGGAGGACGCTTAAGCGTTGCCTTTAAAAGCGGAACGCGATAGCATTCAAATATCCCCGACTGCTTCTCACGCTTCCCGGCGGTAACCGTAACCGTAGTTTACCGTAATGTACCCGTAATATTTACCGGGCAAAGCTGGCCGCGAACACTATGCACGAAGGCGGGCTTTCTGGTAAAAACGCGGCCTCTTGCGTGGGCCGCGATGCGGTAAAGCCCCTCAATTTTCCATAAGTAGCGCCATTCTTAGATCTTTCCGCCAGCCCGCTCTCCCCGACATTTCCTCCTCCGCTCCCCCATTGGCCAGTCTGTGTCACATGGAAGCAGGCGCCGCGCTTCTGTATATTTTTTTCTTTCCAGCGAGCTCCGACCGCCATTGCTGGCCCTGCGCGACGAAAGTACGCGCCAACGGACTGATCGAGTGCGTTGGCGGAACAAATCGAGGTGTTAGGGGACGAGAACTTAATTGTGATGCCTTGCTGCTCCGCCTTCGGTTGACGCAACCGAAGGCAAAAGACTTTTTTCTTTACCATCCGGCAAGCGCAACGCACAAAGAAGAAAAGTGTGGATACATAGGATCGGGCGGGCTGACTTCGACGAAGTGGCAAAGGACACACGGCTTTGTGAAGTGCCACGGTTACTCACAAGCTCTTCTTTTGAGCCTAGTTCACGCCTGCCGCTTCGAAAAAGTATATGTGTTCATGGTGTGCGTGCTTTTAGCGCATTTAAGTTGACTTTTTTTCGAATGTGCTCTCTTTGTTTCATGTAGTTTTGTCTTGCGGCGAAAGTGTACGCATTGCAGCTGGCCTGTGACATAAAATCGACTCTATTCATGCTATGTTTTGAGCTACACCAGAAGTTACCACATTCTCGACGCTTTTGCAAGGCTCACTATGACTTACGGATGCAGTCGCTGGCTTCGAATGTACGCCCGCATGTATTGATTTGGTTTGTGGTGATTAACGTTTTTAACGTCCCGAAGGAGGTCGTAGTGGATGGCTCCGGATAACTTTATTTAAGTCGCCTGGGGATGTTTAACGTGCACTTTGATCGTAGTTGTACGTGGGCCGGAAAATTCCTCGTTGGCGTTTCGCAATTCCCGTGCGGGCGCGGTAGCGCTGCGCCAGGAGTTGGCGGCTCGGCGTGAGTGTATTTCTTTATTAGATATTATTTACTAGTTGTAACAACGTATCGTTATTTAGTATTACTGACGGCGCCTCCAGGGCACCAAAGCGGCAACGGGAATACTTGTAATGTCACGTGCTCTCCAGAGGCCTCTGGTAGCCGTTACATGTGCCCTACTGAAGCATGATCTGAAGTGAAAGCACGATAGCGATGGTGGGCGAAGAGGGAACACACACACACACAGGGCGCCACTTCCAACAATGTTTAATGAGGAAAAAACCCCACCATTTTATACAGGGAGCGCAATCACAGTTTCTCAGTGCGCATTCGCGTTCAGGTAAAGCAGTTCTTTGCGCAACAGCGATATTGATGCAACACAAGTGTTGCATCAATATCACTATCACGCAAAGACACGAACGCGAATGCGCATTCAGAAACTGTGATTGCGTTGCCTGTATAAAATAGTGGCGTTTTTTCCTGATTAAACATTGTTGGAAGTGGCACCCCGTGTGTCTGTGTGTTCCCTCTTCCTCCACCATCGTTGTCGCGCCTTCATTCAGATCATGCTTAACCGACACGCCCAACTATCCATGCTAACTACTTGAACAATACTTGTAAAAAAAAAAAACGATCTATGGTCGCGTTTACCAAAGCATACCACAACGAAAAAAAAAATAACGCCCAGCCACTGGTGCAACATACCGCGCCCGTGCGAGAATTACGGAACACCAACGAGGAATCTCTCCACAGGCCTCTTGCATTTCGCCTCAATCCTGGCTGCTGATGGACGCGTCCTCAATATTGGAGGCATGAGCAGCGGCTACTCGCACGTTTTGTGTGCAGGAAGGACTATAATGGCCGAGAAAGGCCGCAAAGGACCGCAGGCCTGCTGATAAGGATGAACATTTTTATGCGTCCGATTAAGTAAATGGGTATCACATGCGTTTTTATGCACTGTATGTGAACCTACGAAACCACGCACACATACTTTCACGCTGTCAAAACCTGAAACTCTGGTAATTACGAGCGTATTTGAGCACACCGCGTGCATGCGTCGTGTTTCAGCAACACGAACTCTCAACGTGCGCATGCTTTACGCCTTAAATAATGGTCCTTTTCTCTATTTTTTCCGCAATTCCAACACGAAATTATTAAGGCCAGTTACCGACTGATGAAGCAAGATCTCGATTAAAAAAACTGCTCCGTAGGGCTCGAACGAACTTTTCCGCGGATTTCCTCCGGTAGCGTGTTAGCCGTCGTCTGCTACGCCAAGGCCAGCACGGGCGGCGCCACCGTCGAGGCCTCATCGTTCTCATCGTGATCAACATGGAATCGAAGGTTCTATTTGTAGATTTGACTGTAGATCTGTGCGTTCGTCAGTGATAGCTCGAGACAGCATGTGTGTGGAAGTGTATTTTGGGGACACACGTGTTGTGGAACTTGATGGTGTCAGTGTACCTGCACAGTAGCAGGAGTTACGGCAACTAAGGGACATTCGTCATCATGTTGAGTTTCTGCACACTCCTCATTCTTCCAACAATGTTCAGTGGGCTAATAAAGTGCTTGCAACTGTGGTGGTACTGTTGGATGAGTTGATAGGCAATGATCAGCAACATCAGTTACACGGATGGCACCTGGAAATCGTGAAGCTTGTAAAATCTCAAGTGGGGCTCATCTATAACAACGCAGCACGCTACTCGCCAGACCTGCTGGTATTTGCAAGTCTCCTCTACATTCTTGAGATGTTCATTGAAGATAAAGTTGCCTCATCTTGAAATAATAAGACGTGTTTGCCCCGCTCAACAAGTTAGCCCAGCCACAGAACAGCAAAACTCCTGTTTCTTGTCATATGCTAAGAAGGTTGCTACCACAATGAAAGAACATGAAAAGATAGCAACTTTTATGATGGATGAAATCAACATTCAGTCATATTTTGATTTCAAAGCTGGATCAATAACAGGTGCAGCAGTCAATACTGCAAGCCCAGCAAAAACAGCATATGTCTTTATGACTCCGAGTCTCCGTTCTAATCAGATGTTGTGCATATTTTGCCAGTGGCTACAATTGGTGCAAAGTTCGTGCATGATTTTTTTGCGAATGCTAGTTGTCCAGATTGAGCATGTAAGGTTTAAATTGATTGCTATCATCTGTGACAACAATTCCATCAACAGAAAGACAATGTCGTTGTTTTAGAGCCCCCATTTTCAAGCTCCCTGTTTCCAGACTAAAGGCAGTTTATCAACATCCAGCTGACCAATCACGATCTTTGTTTTTTGTTGTCGACCCTGTCCACTTGTTGAAATGTGTCAGAAATAACTGGTTAAATCAACGCAATGCAGGAAGTGCATGTACTACCCAGATCCAGAAAGTACAGACCTCAAACAAAATTTTAACAGCCTCATTGAACACTTTATGTGAGCTGCGTGAGTCTGAGCAAAATGAGCTTTTGAAGATTGCTCCGACATTGTCATTGAAGGCCTTAAATCCTTCCAACATGGAGAGACAAAATGTAAATTTGGCATTAAGAATCTTCAATTCATCAACTGTGGCAGCACTTCATAACAGCAACCTTCAGCATGCAGATAGCACGGCTCAACGTTAAGACTCCACGAAAGGGCCAGCGGCTTTCAGACGAGCTGCAAGAACCTGTAACCTAGACATCAAGTCCTCAGTTAGTTTTTGGAGAAAATGATTCAGTGGCTGGACTACTGGAAAAATTTGAAGCGTGACGCAGGACATTTGACAAAGGAAACGCACTCAGCTTTATGTCACATAACTCATGAGCTCCACGAGATCACTATCTACTGCCTTGAACTTGGAATGCAATATCTTTTTCCATGCAAGTTTAAGACAGATTCTCTCGAGGATCGCTTTGGTTCGTACCATCAGTTGTCTGGTCCCAACTACCATGTGTCAATTAGATTTAAAAGTCCGAAACGAAGCTGCTGTTACCGAAAGTGCTCGAGTTGCCAGACATCGACATGCTCTGCGATGTTCCTATTATTAGTGCCAAATCGCTGTTAAGCCAGTTTGATGTCACAGTTAGTGACAGTGACAGTGAGAAGAAAGTGGCAAGGCTTCCAGCTGTGACATATGTTGCGGGTTACTGCGCTCATGCAGCCCTGAAGAAACTGTTGTGACAATCATGCAAAGAAAATCTGGTAATTGCTGACGCAGAGATAGACGTTGCGAGAAATATTCTTATTACGAGCATTACCAGGGGTGGGCAGAAGTTCCCGCGTGAACTTGTTATAATGCGGTGCTTACCACAGAAATAGTACTCGACGAGCTTAGAAGTCCACGCTTTGCCACTCAGTTCTTCGCACTTCCTAAACAAAAAGAAGCATTAGTGGCTCTTGTGTATCGCATCCTCAATAATATTCATGACCTGGCTGTTTGTGTTAATGGGCATGCTCCTCAACAAGTCATGCATTACATTTTGAGTGCAGCAGCAAACACCATTCTAAACAACTTGTGCAAAACAGCAAACGACAAGTTGTCTGCTAAAAAGGCAAAGCGGCGTCTTTTACGTAGTTTTGTTTCCACATATTGGTTTGGAAATAAATCGCTTTTTTTCTCTCATCAATGTCAAATGCCCCACGCCCTTCCATTTTCCAGAAGGCTTCTAATCTCTACCTTTCTGTTCTACTTCTCGAAAATCGTGTACGTTTGTGTTCTGCATGCTTGAAGCAATAATTTGTGCCGAAGCAGTAAATGCATTCACACAAATGTTACTGCGCCAATTTTTTTCCTGACAGCAGTTACATGTGCACTTTTACTAATAATGCACTACACATAACAGATTGTCCAGCTGTATGTAATAAACGATCTGATATTCCTGCTGAGCAGAAATGAGAATGATTTTACGAGTGTTCATGTTTCTTCCACTTTTAACTGCAGACTTCTTCATAAAATGCCAAATTTTGCCATTTTTTAAACATACCTGTTAGGGCTTTTGAAGCATTAGAAAAGAACATCTGGAAGTGTTAAATACGTAATAATCACGTCGTGGTTGAAAAGTGATTACCTCATACATACGTGATATAGAGTGGATACCCACCAGTGATGACACAACTTTAGATCAATCCCTTTCAATCATTCAGAAAACGGTTTCTTACATGTATAAACAAAGCGCCTCCTTAAGGCGCGAGGCTACAAACTGCGACGCTTTTTCCTAGCCAAGCTCCGTACGTAGCGGTAGGCGCGGCATTTTAGTTAATTTCTACGCGTAACAGAAGCGAGCGAATTTTATTTTATTTTGCGACAGCGCGCCGCTTATATGGGGTGAACGGGCGAGATGAAGCCAACTTCCAGGACGATCTTACCTGCGTGACGTCACGCCGCAGTGTGGCGGCCGTAAGTCTTGTAGGTGGTGTTGACAGATTCCGGCGCCCGCCGAGTTTCCGCGGCTTAGCTCGTCTTGATGCGAGAGGCAGCACGGAGGTCAATTCGCTCGCTACTGCTGCGGCGCTTCCTCACAATAAAGTTGAAGGACGATAAAATCGTCGCCGCGCCCCGTATGCTGGCATGTGCGAGAAAGAGCGCGCGAAGGTGAGCCGGCGAGCACTGGCGCTTTCTGTTCTGCACTTTTTTGTACTTTTTATGGCATATGGACGCTCCAAGCAAATTCTTACCGTCGTCGTCGCCGTGAGTTCGGCAAATAATTCCTACATGTATTATATATGCCATGCCATGCTGTATGCCATGCGGTATATGCAAGTTATATTGCTACACCACTAAAGGTGTCCATACCAGGTATTACGATCGTGAGAAAATTATTACGAAGAATTTTGACAATGGCAGCCCACAAACAAATGTCACGAAACGAAGCACCGACAGAGCATGCCTTTTAACTGAAATCTTCGCTGACTTAAATATTAAAAGTGCGAAACAACGAGCTCAACAATGAAAAAAATTCATTGGCGCAGATGTCCACTACATCCGGGATTGGCCCAGGCAAGAACCTTGAAACATACCCGATACCGAAAAGTGGTATTAATGTCGATAAGAAAGACCTTGGTTTTAATTATTAAACGTAAATGAAGTTGTCCGCTGCCAGGATTCAAACAGAGGACACCTAGCACAACGGCTCGTTTTTTACTTAGCTTACCGTTTACTCCACTTTATACCGCCACTGCAGCTACGAGTCTTACACTTCGTGTAATATTCGAACATGTTGCTATCGCATTCGTTGCTTCGCTCTTATGGCGAAACTGCGATAACTTTTTTTGCCTGGAACCATTCATGAGTTGCGCAAAACACCGCTATGCTAAATTATTGTGTAATTTCGCCTTTCAACGGCATTTACTCTGTAGCAGTGCTGAAAATTTATTTCCGATTACAAAGTGTAATAATCCACGTATTTCTCGAAGAATCCCCCATAGTGGGTGTGAGCCATATGTTCACTGGACAAGAACTACTACTACTGCGAAGATACTATTTTCTTCAGCTATGGATACCACCTCGACGAATGCGCGTGCATTCGGAATGGCTGATAGTCATTTCCACTGACGACCAAACACCGTGTTCTTTCCAGTCCGTGAGACGACAGACAGATCGTTCACTGAAAGAAAGATGTTCAGAGCACGGCCTTACCTCCATCTAAGCAGGAAGTTACTATAGCGCTACTGCGCTTGTTGACAGTTGCTTCCGGTTGCCGGGGGCGGGCGCCTCTGGCTGTGTGGGGAACACAAGTTTACGTGGCAACGTTCACTGATTGCATCTTTCGACTTTCTCGCGACAGGGGAGCCAATGGAGCACCAGTCGTGGTTTAACTTCCTGGATTTCCTTGGCTTTCTCAGCGCAAGGAAGGCTTTTTAGGGTATCACTTGTCACAGCATTTTATCACTTCTATATCACAAAAATGATCTGCTATGTACAGTGCTATCTGTCCACATCACCTTCGTAGTTATTTACACGCTTCTCACTGTCATGGGCATCCTATTCACAAGTTTTATCGCATTCCTGTTCTCTGACGCCATGGGTGACGTATCCAGACTTTGAATGTTCTCGGCTTGCAATCCAACAAATTGAAACCCGAAGTATTTCGTTCACCGTTAGAGACAAAGACGGAACAATGTGTGAAACGCACGTGAAACTGTTATATACACATCTCAATACAGTTCCAAGCATCAACAATAACTGTAGAAACAGCGATAAAATTGCATTGTCGTGTGTTGAAAGCGTCGAAAGAAAGCTATATTTATATTTTGTTATATGGGCCCTGAAACAACTAACAGAGGACAAAGAACAACACTATACCGTGACGTGCTGTCCAGGCGTGCGCTTGTGTGAGATGGCCACGAAACGTATGGAAATAAATAAGGGCACCAATGTTTGTGCGCGATATTAAAAAGAAGTAATAGAGCCAGCAGTTTGCGTCATCTCGCCCCGAGTCTGCACACACCAGCGCGTGCCCCTCCTGCCCTGCCGGTGTCGCGCTCTTCTGGTCAGAAAGCGTACTCGGCCTTGCGGTGGCGCATGCGGATGTGGCACAATAGCAAGAACACGCCGCACGTCATGGCCGCGTAGTGGGTGCCGACAAGCACCAGAAGCACGGTGTAGTGCGGCGGCCCGCCACCAACCATCATGTACGCGAGAGCCAAGCACACAGTGTTCTCGAAGAACGTGGCGCACAGGAAGACCACAGCAGACATGGTGCTGGCTAGCCCTTCGCGGTTCAGGGCGCGGTAGTCGAGCACAAACACAAGCGTGATGAGGCCCAGCGCCAGGTCGCCAAAGAACTTGGCTGCGCTGTAGCGCGTGCGACACACCAGTGACCAGAGCAGGACCACGGGCACATGAGCCAGCGCCAAGGCCAGCACGGCCGGCCCGAAGTAAACAGCCAGCAGCGAGCTGCCGGCGACGATGCGCGCCACCGTTATGAGCAGCCAGGCGGCGAACTTGAGCAGGTAGCCGGTGCCGGTGTCTTCGTCGCACTCCTGCAGCGCGGTAGTGGTGGTGGTGGCGGTCTCGTAGGTGGCGGACCCATCCATAGTCTCTTCGTCGCCGCCTCGGCCGCGCACCACGTACTTGCTGTAGAAGGTGGCCACACAAGCGATCAGTAGCGCGCAGGATAGCACGGATACCATCTGCAGAACGGCTGTCGGTAGAAGAGAAGACAGAGGATAAACACCAGCGTCTCGGCATGCGCAGAAAACGTCTTCTAGACGTTTGCCTTCGCCAACTTAGAATGGAGCAGTGGCGCTTGCTGTGTTACTATCTCTTGAGGAATTGGCACTAGGATACTGCATAGGAACGTATGTGATGCCACATTTAATTTTGTAAGAGAAACAAAGAGGCTGTCATGCTAACTTTATAGTTTTATTTTCCTCATCATGAAAACAACATTAGCTCTAAATTTTAAAATAATATAGCCTGAAAATCCGTATTAACGATTAGTATTAATTTAAGATCTCATTTTTAATTTACAAAATTCCATGTAAATTATTTCCCCTCTTTGCCCACTGCCGCCCGATTCATGATCGACCCTCGTAGGAGGTTGAGCAATACCAATAGGCACCAAACCAAACCGAAGCTGACGTGACTACATCCTCGTACAGCACTGCACCGGGCAAAAAAAGAAAAAAAAGAAATGGTACTGAGATATGTACGAAGGGAGTGAGAGGCATGACTAAAGGGGCTCGGCAACACATCTTATGAAAGGTGTCAAATGTGTATGGTATTTAAAAGGCACCTCATCACGAATATTTTTGAAGAAGCTTTCGAACGTCCCTGCTATTAATGGAGTTATCGGCAATACAATGTTACCGCTGCGTGCCATTCCTCGCTGCCTTCCCCTACTTTGCGTCGTTCCTCTTGCATTCAAAGCTGCATGCCGCGCCCACGCGGAACAATGCCCACCACGCCCTATCCATAATTACAGCGGCTGCAACATTATCGCTTCGAGCTTTTCTATCGGAATGACCTCAAAAATGTGCGACTTGATGCCCATCTCAGAGGCTACGGTATCGGCGCAGTGACATTGTTCTGCGCCGATACTGTTCTGCACTGCCAGATGGTGCCATTACCGAATTGGTGACGACATAGCGAAAGACGAAAGAAAGGAGAACGGCAGGGACGTCCACGAGAACGAAAAATCTAGTTCGGTGAAGAAACATAGAAAGATCAGTAAATATAGAGAGAGACACCGCGGGTCAGCTCAGTATTGCCCTATCTTCGGGATCGGCCACGCATGGAAAGTGCTTAATTACTGCTTCACCTCCGCCGCGGGTCGGCCCGACATTGCACTATCATTGGGATCGGCCCACGCATGGAGAGTGCTTAACTACTGCTTCACCTCCGCCGCGGGTCGGCTCGGTATTGCACTATCTTCGAGATCGGCCCACGCATGGAGAGTGCTTAACTGCTGCTTAAGCTCCGCCGCGGGTCGGCCCGGTATTGTGCTATCATCGGGATCGGCCCACGTATGGGGAGTGCTTAACGCCTGCTTCACCAAGATACGACGCGCGCGACCACGGGCGGCGGTGCAACGTACGCACTTGTTGGCGTACGTTGCACCAACGTACGCCAAAAACGTCCCCCCCCCCCTTTTCCTCCCTTTGCCTCCCCGCTTTCCTCCCTATCGGGCGCGAGATTGAGCCGCCATCATCAGTTCCCCTTGCGACCGGGTGCGAAATAGGCAGTTGCTAGTTGCTGCCGGAGCACAACGCACACTACACGGCCTTTGGAGCGACCGTAGGCGGCGCCTTTGCTCTCCACTTCCTTCGCGAGCGCCAGATTGAGCCGCGATCGCAGGTTTCCCTCGCGTACTTTCACTCCCACATACAACACGCGACTTGCGGCGATGGTGTTATCGCCCCTGCACTTTATACGAAACATCACGGCGGCGGCAAAATGCGCCTGGAGTGTCAATATAATGGTCATCACAACAAAATATGTACAGTACACGTGATTAAATTAAGCAGGGTAGGTGACTCACTGCCACGTTTCAAAGGGAATGCCAATAAACATCATCATCATCATCAAATGTGGTGGAGGAGGGGAGGGGAAGCTGCTACAATCAACAGATGGAGGATGCGCGGGACTGCGCCAAACTCTGGTTTCTCCGCCGTTTCTATAGCAACAGCGCACAGCTGTGATTGGCCGCTATCCCGCACCTCCAACATTCGTTGTGTCGTCTGTTTGACGCATGCCCTGACGCCAATATAACAGGAATAGTTACTGCGGTTCGCGGAGAGATGTTAGCAGACGAAACACATCATTTAATTTTTATTCATTTACTTGCATTATACCTTACAGACTTCATAACGGGAATTTATTAACGGAGATTATATAGAATTGTGCTAGGCACAAGAAACAAAAACAAAGAAAATAAAAGAAATACGAAGACTATGCAAAAAGAAAGAAAGAAAGCTTGAAAATGTGGTTAGGGTGCCATATATACAACAGCAGCAACGACAGTCTATGCGGTCTCGAGCTGTTTCAGAAGACAGTGAAAATGAGGGCATAGGGAAAGGGTGCCTTTTATCACTGTTTTTATCTGAGCGTCGTTCAAGTGGACAAATACTTCGCTTGCTTCTTCTCTCGCAACATTTTTCGTGTCGCCCAGTTCTCTCAACCTTGTGGCGGTTCCATGAAGGCGGAAACATTCTGGATCTTTCTGTATGCAGAAACTGCTCCGGCAAAAGTAAATTTTAACATGCGCTAGAAGAGTTTATGTTGTGGAGCCGCTTGCGCCTCTTCAGCAAAATCGTCGTTGCAAGGGATATTCAAACTATTCTCTTCGCTGAACGGATCCCTGTAGCCTCCAGGCTGCAAATCGTGGGAATCATCTTCTTGAAGGCAAGGCTGAGAATTACAAATACGGCACGTGCCTGAGTAAGGGCACGCATCTACAGAGTCTGCAGTTGTATTTCTGCCTTTCCTCATCGGCCTCTTGCGGTTGCTCGTGGCATTCAGCATCAGTGAGTTGCGCCGGCTTCCCCAGAAAATCGTAAAAACGGCTCCCTTTCGAAGTCGATCAAAAGACTTTCTATTCGCCTAGTAGGACATTCCCTTGTGTTCGCTGGATTGCTCATATAAAATAATGTGCTACTCGAAATGACGCGAACACAATTTTACTTTTGCTTTAAGCAGTCGCTTACTTCTTGGAATTTTCTGTCGCTACCGCTGCAGCTGCTGCTCAGATGGTGCTACGAAGAGAGAAAACGTCACCTGGTCTTTGCCATACCCGAACTTATTATAAGCGGTGCACAAAAAACTAGATCAGTTACTGTTCTGTTGTTCCCTCTAGTCACGCGTGAGTATCAACACACCTTGTTCCGTAGGGCATAATTAAACACACTGCTCTCATAGTAAACAACGCGCCGAACACGAAAAGTACGTAGCACATAACCATCACTTCAGCGCAAACGTTCGGACGTAAAAAAAAAAAAAAAGAACGTGTACTTCTGCTTGTGCCTCTTTGCACAACTTTATTTCTTGTCTGCTTTCTATAAAGACATATATACAAATGCTTTGCATACGTGCAGGAACAGCAGGGGGCGTGTGTTCATTTGCGTTTTTATATTTGTGCGCACATAATTTTGTGTTTGATCGCGGTCAAATTGAGACGACCGAGGGTCCGTATTTCTAACAGACAAGCTCGACACCCGCCGCCCAGCCAGCTCCGCGCTGCTGCCGCCGCGGCCGTTTTCCGCCACTATAGCGCATGCGCACATGAAAGCATACTGTGGAAGTTTCCACGCTCCTCAGCAGGTAGCGCGACGCAAGGAGAGGTACTGTAGAGGTGCTGTAGATGTATTTGTACGGGAAGAACATCGATTCCCAGTGGAGGAAACGAACTAGGAAGCTTACCAGCAAGTATGCGGCCTGTAGGGTGAGCAATTGACGCAGCAACAAAGAACGTCAAGCGGAAAGTCAGAGAGGCTGAAATAATCTCGTGGGTGGCGGCAATGGAAAAGAAACCTGTCATCAGTAAACTACTCAAGAGGAGAAAACGAAATCTCGAAAGAAACAATATATGATAACTCAAAGGGAAGCTCATTACTTTTAGAAGCGAGATCAGGATGCTTTAGAACACGCACCTATAAATCGAGATATAACAAAGAAGAAGAATATGCTTGCTGCGGTAAAGCTAGGGAAACGATGGATCATGTTTTATTAGAATGTGAAGATATCTGCCCAGCGGTCGATTTAGGCACCACTGGCCTCCTTGAAGCCGCTGGGTTCAGCAAGAGCAGTAGGAAAGCAAATACGCCCGCAATAAAGATTAGTAAGAGGCGATCGGAAGGTGGGTGGAAGAAAATTAGGGAAACGACAAAAAACAGAGACGTACAAAACCAAAGTTCACAATAGGGGGTCACAAAATTTGATTATGGGAATTCATCGTGTTTTTTTTTTTAACCTAGGTAGGACATTAGGCAGTATAATAGCAAGAGCTTGGTAGCGCAACCCGCCGCCCCATCCCAAAGGGGACGCTCATAACATCCATCCATCCACTTCGGAACTTGGGGTGCCTCGATGCGCGTGCCCCCCTCCGGCGCGCGCATCGAGGAAGGAGTGGAGGAGGCATGTACGATCGCTAGGACGCGGAGCGTAGGGAGAGAGCAAAGAAGTGAACTAGGCGCTCGGCGTCCGCATTTGACGATTTGCCTCGAGCACAGTATGTTCCTACACCGTGGTCCCGAGCGAATGCATTGCGCGGCGGCGGAGTCGTCGCTCCTATCTTAGCCCGTGCACTGGGCTCAGTGGCCATGTGGCGTCCTGCTGCTGAGCACGAGGTGGCGGGTTTTATTCTAAGTCGCACTGCGATGGGAGTGCAATGAAAAAAAAAAAACTGTGGCGAATGTATAGGTAATCAAAACGTTGGCCACCTGGCGCAACCTGTAGGTATTGTTGGCCTAGCAATAGTTTGCCATGGCTTGCAAATGGCGCCAGAGAGCCCGAAGAAGCAAATGAAACAGCAAGACGATTGCAAGGCGCGCTAACAACTGGAAGTTTGCTTGTTCATTGGCGCAGAATAAATAATGACTTATCAGTTATAAAGTGAAGATTTGAACCTAAGGCCGTGCTACCAGTGCTACCGTAAGGTAGCACCGGAAGAGCTGATAATTTAGTCGATCACACAATGCGGCTGCTCTTTTCAGAAATACCGTGCCTTCACGTCATTTAAATTACACCGACATTACTGTTGCACAGCTAGCGCATGCCCAGCTGTCACGCGGAAGCATTCTTTCTCCTCTCTACAGCGGCGTCCCAGCGCCTTCACATATCGTCAAATCTCATCCGGTTGAAAAAAAAGTAGACTCTCTGGCATTGCACATCTAAGCATCTAGCCGCTTTTTTCCCGGATTTCTCTCCTCAACGTTTCCACTGAATGATAAGCGCGAAGTGTCTGCGAGACGCGATAACACTGAGCGCACCTTTATGCCCGCGCTTAACTACCTAATGCCGCTCCCACCAGCTGCTGCAGCACTTCCCGCACAGGTAACGAGGTGCGCGAGTGCGAAAAGACGTTATTGGGATCTTAACTGCCTAATTACTTAATGCAAGCAATAAAGATGCGTATTCTTGGCAGCATGCAGACTGATAACCGGTTCTTTTGAGATCAACACAACCCTGACCATAAAAGCAAGAGCCTTTCGAACACTTACATGTCCTGACGTGGGCCGAGTGTAGGCATGATATATATTAGTTTTACTGACTGAAAAAAGTCGCAGTCGCAGCGCGATCTGTCTCGCACCATCTGCGCTTGCTTGGGCACGCGGGCGCGAGCTTGCGCACTTCGGCAAGCGTACGTGTAGTCTGACCTTTGTAGCTTCTGTTCAAAAAGGCGTCACCCCTAACGGTGGGTCTTCGAGCTGTATCTTGCGTTTCTCTTCCGAGTGTTTGCGGCCTCCCAGCACGCAAACTGTATGACCCGCTTATCATTCCTGGCTCTTTCTTATTGTTTTCCAGTTTTCTGAGGCAGTACTTTAGTTCTTGAACGCCAATATGACAATTAAAGTCAGAGAAAAAAAAATGCACCGACCTTTGTAACGCCTCACCTTGCGTTAGAAAGCGAAGCCGCATGTCGCAAGCCATTACTATATGAACGTGCTGGTTGTTAAGAGGCGATAGCGGTGTCACTTTATATGCTTGCGACTAGCTAATGTCGCTGACACTGTTATTATAGTGAGATAAGGGATGTCCCTGCGCAGCTTAGAGGCTGGTTGGCTATCTCGTTGTCAATTAGGAGTCCCACTTAAGAGGACGGCCACCATTGGGCTGTAGGGTAACGCAGCCAGTGCTGAAAGAAGCCCAAGTGGCATTGCCCGGCAGAGCTTCGTGTTCTGTTTAGACATTCATTTTTTCTGTTGCTGTTTTAACCTGCATATAGAATGAGCAAAGTGGCAGAAGCAGGCCTGCCCAGACTAATGCACCATTTCTTGCTGCAATCAATTCGCTGTTGCAAGTTAGCAGTTGCCACTACCAAAAATATGGGCAACTTTAACTTACATGGCACATTAAGAAATCAGTGGCCGTCTGTTGAAAACGCCATCTAGGATAGCGGTCTTAAACTAACATCGAACATCACCGATGGCACAGCCCCACAGTCTGGCTGCACTGACATTAAAAAAAAAAGATAAAAGAATTGAATTGCGGGGTTTCACGTGCCAAAACCACGATCTGATTATGAAGAACGCCGTAGTGGGGGCTGCTGATTAATTTTGACCACCTTGGTTTCCTTAACGTTCACCCAATGCAAGGTAGGCAGGCGTTTTTGCAATTCGATCCCTATTGAAATGCGGCCGCCGCGGTGGGGATTTAATATTTTGTTGTAAGCGCAAGCTGAACGACAGGGACAACAGAAAGACACATTTGACACACACACAGCGCTGCATGTGTGTCAAATTGCCTTTCTGCTGTCCCTGTCGTTCAGCTTGAGCTACAACAAATTGAAGATGCCACACCAACAAGCCCCTATAGCTACCCTCATCGGGATTTGATCGCCCGACATCGTGCTTAGCAGTGCAAAAAGGAGAGAAGCATATATCCATACACTCAGTATGGGTGCACAGCCGTGTACAAGGTCTCAGCGGGCAGCGTGTTTCGTAACCTTGGTATACAACGGATACGGATGGCAAATAAGGAACGAAAGTGATCTGAATTACGTTGTTAAAGGAGACAAGTAAGCGAGTCATATCAAAATCATTACGCTAATACTTTCGCACCTGCAGATGAACTTATTTTTGCGAGGTGAAACTTTACAACTTGGCAGTTCAAAAACCGAAACGTAAACATTCACTTTTCCCCCCCTCTGTTTGATGCAAAACGTTCAACGAACCGAGTGAACTTCAAGTAGTGCTCGAACGATAATACCACCTCTTCTAGACAGCTGCGGGTGTTCTATCGGAGGCAACGTATATGCGGTGTACTCGAGTAAAGGGGAGCCGTAATGACGGGTTTCCTCATCGTGCATTCTGAAACGCTTCGATAAGAATGTTGTAACACGGGGACAATTGCGACAACCTAAGGGTAAACAGACTTGAGTTAGACATACCGCAAAGATACGACAGAAGATCCCGCCATTCATTTCTGCATTCGTCCTTTCCACATCTACCTCGGTGTCTCGTCCCTAGCGCAGTTTAGTTCACAAAAAAATGTACCAACTAGCCTCCCAACCACACTCTCCTCGAGTTCATTTCTCCGTCTCGTACTACAGTTCCTTACTCTAATGTAGCCTATACGAAAGTCAGTCCAACTATACTATCTCGAATGAACACAGATGAGCAGACCCGCAAAAGTCAACATCCAGCGCCACCGGAATAGGGAGAGCCAGATGCAGATGCCGTTGAGGATCGAACCGAAGCCACAGCTACCATGTGCCAAGTTGAAGTCGGACGCATTGACCACTGACCCATGGCCCAAGTTTTTTTTTATTTCGCAATATTTATTACAGATAGCAATTATGTGTGTGTAGGAATCCGATGTAGGACTGCTGCCTTATGGTGGCCATGTCCCAGAAGAGGAAATCGAAGCAATGGATGGGGGAAAAAATATACACTATGCAGATACTGTTCGCCCTTGCCGAAAACTGCGAGGCAACGATGAACAATTGATTACAGTGAAAGCTAGAAAGGAGGAAAAAGGTAAACAACTGACCGAAAGTGGATACTAGTCTGGTTGATAGTCATTTTGGCGGTCGTGTGTATCTTCCAGGTGCATAATCATCAGACTGAAACGTGCATCCGACAGAAATGAACCGATGGCGTCACCCGTGTGTAGAGCGCGAGAAGGGCGGCTGCCGGGGCGCTCAGGAGCCAACCAGCGACGTCTAATGGTAGCTGCTGGGCCCAAATGTGCCCAGCAGCTGCCGTTAGATGTCGCTGGCTGTCTTTCCAAGCACACTTGAAGTCACATGGCACCTCGCACGCAGCAAATTTTCCAATTATTTAATGAGGTAATTACCTGTGTGCTTTACTTACGTATTAAATAGGCTTGAACTGCTCATTGATATATCAATAACCGGCTGTTGTCACTGAATGCAGTATTTCTAGGCCCACAACACCCTGATACGATCTGGGTGATCGTTGACAATTGTCAACGATCACCCAGCTCGTAGAAACAGTCCACGAGTTAGCAAAAGCAATCAACGATAAACATCAGGTAGATGCAATTTGTCTTGATATGTCGAAAGCATTCGATCGGGTCCCACACATATAACTTATAAGGAAACTAAAGAATTTTGGAATTAATAGTACTATTGTCGCTTGGATGAAATCGTATCTTAAACATAGAACGCAGTATGTGGAAATCAACAATGCGAAATCCGGCATTCTCAGTGTTTCATCAGGTGTTCCCCAGGGCTCCGTGCTCGGTCCCGTCTTATTTCTGTGTTATATCAACGATATTGCAGAGACAGTTTCCTCAGGTGTTAAGGTTCGGTTATTCGCAGACGACTGCCTGCTTTACTCACATATAACATCCAAAGAAGATCAAATTACCTTAAGCTCGGCATTAAGTAGTATCCATGACTGGTGCTCAAAATGGAAAATGAAAATAAATCACAGCAAAACGTCATTTATAAGAATAACAAACAAAATAAAAGATATTCTTCCATTTGAATACGAAATTGAAGGACACAAATTACAGAAAGTAAGCTACTTCAAGTATCTAGGCATAACGATAAGCGAAAATTTAAATTGGGATAGGCACATTCATAACTTATGTAGTGCAGCCGAGAGAAAAATGTGGACTTTACGCCGGAAACTAGGGAAGGCAACCACGACAGCGAAACTAACCGCCTATTTGACACTTGTAAGACCAACTTTGGAATATGGCTGTATCGTGTGGGACCCCTACACAAAAAACCAGATAGCAAGGATTGAAAAAGTACAAAGAAGGGCAGCTAGATTTATTCTGTCTAGATATAAGTCCACGGATTCAGTCTCGGGGATGTTGTCAGAACTTAAATTACCCCAACTGCTAGAGCGGCGAAGAGTTGCTAGACTTAAGTTCCTCTATCTTTTGCGGTGTAACTTCTTTAACATAAACACCGGACTGTACATAACGAAGCGCTCAGCCCGAACATTAAGAAACAGCCACAACGAACAACTTACAACTCTCCAAGCTCGGATCAACACATTCAAATATTCATTCTTCCCACGAACAATTGAAGAATGGAACTCATTGCCACAGCACATAACACAAACAGACTCTGTCAGTTTGTTTGAAAAATCAATACACCTTTACCTTGACCTACCAAATTAACCACGACAGCTCGTTTGTAGCGAATCTCACCTATTTGGAAATATGATTGTTGCTGTGTGTGCTTCTCCTACCGCATTTGTATTTTGTTGTGAACCGCAGGTTGTGCGCACTAAATTTATATTGTATTTGCGTGTCTGCAAGGCTGTGATTGCCAATGCATTTACTGCATTTGCAACAAATATTTTCCACCCTGTAACGGCCCAAAAATGGGCTAACAGTATTAATAAATGAAATGAAATGAAATGATATTAGCATGTTTTGTTGTACTCGCTTCCAGCGAGAGATTCGTATCTAAATAAAAGTTTTAATACAGACTTCCTCAATATTTGATCGTGAGAAAGAACTAATGAATGGGAGAATACGCGCCCATAGTGCGCTATTATATATAAAAAAGAAGAAAGAGAAAAGAAAGTTAACGAACTTAAAGGAACCAGCGATAAGGGTCCTGAGAATTTTACAAGCAACCCAGCGAAACCAACAAGCCCATATTCGCAGAAATTGACACTCTTGTCCGAAGAGTAAAAAAAGAAAAAAAAGAAGAAAAAAAAAAGTTGCCGTGACCAGGATTCGAACCTGGGTTATTGCGGCCACAACGCAAGGTACTAACCACTATACGATCACGGCCACCACGCAGGACGGTCTGGACGAAGAAAACTCAGTGATAAGTGTCAATATAATTGCTATCGCCATAAAATTTAAGCAGTTCGACGCAACTACATAATGTGAAACACGCTTGTTTTGATAGAATATGGTTGTTATGAATCATATAAGCGCCCTGAAGCGAATGGTTACTGCTTTTGCGACATATCTATGAACTCGGTACACATGCTAAGCGGCACTGGCTATGTGCGTCGGTAGATATCCGTAGTCGAAGGGAGCGGATTGTGCGTCTCTAGAGCGTTCTGGGAGCAACTAGAGCAGAGCATTCAGTACATTAGAGTATTTTTTTTTTTTTGCATTTCACTCCCATCTAAATGCGGCCGCTCTGGTCAGCAGTCGAACCGGCGACTTTGTGCTTAGCAGCGCAACGCTATAGCCACTCTAAAGCAACTCGGCCGGTGGCGATTTCTTGCGCATTTATGTCCGTTTGTTCAAGTTATCCGCATGGACAGGCCAAATTGTCCTGTACGCTCGATGCAATTAAAAAAAGAAAACACTTCGTATATAGCCGTAGACATTGCACCACTATAACAAGGAACACTAAATCTGCTTTCTAACAGTCATTCCTGCTAATGTGCAAGTCATCCGTTACTTCTATTTGACGTAAACATCGTGTTGAAAAATCCCACTCATGAAGTTTTTTTTCAAGGCAGGAGCAAGCATAATCAGCCGCTCTAAGCGGAAACGTGGCGTCCCCATTTCGCATAGTGATGCACGTAGGACGGCACATTCCATAAGAGCGAGCGTTGGCGCACTTCGTACACGGACTCTCATGCACCATATATCTGGCACGCACGCTACAGCGCGTGCTAATAAATAATTCAGCGTCAACGAAGGACAGATGTCGGTAACAATATTGAACGTTGTGTCGATCGGCGACATTCACGTGACTCAAAGAAAACACCTGTGTACCCTGACATTCATGTAAGGCATTACAAATGTGTCATTGTTCATGTTTAGGTCATGCCTAGGTTGCGCAAGGGTCTAATATGAGTACTTCAGAGAGCAGGTGACTGCGCCGCGCTCGGCACAGTTTCTGTCGGCTTTCATTCCGTGCCTGGGAACCTCCTCGCCACGCCGAAGAAACGAGGTGGTAGGGCGGCGAGACGCGGGGTCCTCGCCTTGTTTACTGAAGGTAAACAGGAAGTGCAGCATAGCCCTCACCGCACGGCGCGCTAGAAACCGTGAACGAGATGAATAAAGCGCTCCTTCTTGGAGCAGGGCAATGGATTACAGCTATCTCAATGTTGCGCCGAACAGCCGGCATTTTTGACAACGTATTGTACTATGAAAAAAGAAACCAGAAAAGACCAGAACTGTAAGGGCATGCCATGGACGTTTTATACGTTTTTCTACCGGTGCGTGACCTACATCGCAGTATAACTCGAACAGCCGTGGTGGCTTAGTGGCTGTGGCGCTCTACGGCTGATCTCGAGGTCGATTCCCGAATGCGGCGTCCGCATTCCCATAAGCCCTCATAAAATAGGCTCGTGTACAGTGCCTTCACGGGCACACGTTAAGTAACCCCAGATAGTCTTTCATGACCCGTGTGTGATTTTCATATGTTCAAGCACGTGATTTATCTTAACTACAGCTACCTATTAGCTCTCGGTTTCCGAGCGCAGCATGTGAGCCCGGAACACGGTGACGCATGTCATCCAGGAGGCAAAATTTAGAGTAAGGAGTAGAATAAAGAAACGGCACAGGGAAGAATGGCCAGGCG